>NW_026862342.1:0-164164 GCF_026571515.1 Ruditapes philippinarum | reverse complement strand
ACCGCGACTAAAAATAGATCATGCGCAGTCTACAAGAACGTTACGCTATGACAGTCATTTCCTTACTAAATGTAGGTAAGTAAACGAGTTATATTTTATAAATATTATTTATTTTGAACCTATTAAAAAAAAACTATTTGTTTTTTTATTTATAAATTAAAATGTTAAGTACGTATCTATTTACAAACATTTCTTTTATCTGTCATGATGGTAATTATCTCTCCGTCTAGGGCCGAGGACCTGACCCTCAATGTCCGCGATTCAAGCCCTAAGATCGTGTATACGAGTCAGCTCCGTATACTTCCGGGAGATTAAAAATAAATTTATAAAAATAGACGGATGATCACATTCTCAAAATAGAACGATGATGTCATTCTAAAAATAGAATCCAATATGGCGCCGCGCATGCGCAGTCGTGACGCCAAAGAGGCGCCTATACTACTGTTATACACTACACAACGCTGCGATGGCAATTCACTTCACGACCCGACGAAGACAAGATACTAGGCGACACGACGAAGTCAACACGCTGCACGACGAAAGTAACACACTACGCTTCAGGATGTAGACAACACACTATGCGTCACGACAAAGGCAACATGCTACACGACACAACAAAGACAATATGGTACGCGACGAGGCAATATACTACGCGACATGAAGACAACACACTACAGGACACGACGAAGAAAACACACTACGTGACACGACGAAGACAATATGCTTAGCGACGTGACGAAGACAGCACACTACGCGACACGACAAAGACTACAAACGACCCGTCACGACGAAGACAACGCACTACTCGACACGACGAATACAACACACTCGCAACGCAACGAGGGCAATGAGAAAGAAAACCAGTTAATTTTTGTTTATTGTTGTATTTGTTGTATTTACAATGAATCGGTTTCAACATATTTCATCAGCCGCATCGGGCCGTAACATCATCAATCACAAGGGTTCATATGAAACAGTACGGTTACGTCACCAACTACAATTGTTGTTATATGATCCGAATACGACCATCCTAGGCAGTTTTTTGGGACGTGTCTTACTGCACCAACTGTTGATAATATAGGATTGTATGATACTGAACTTTTTTTCAGTTATAGTACGTATTTCTCCCCCTATTCGTACTTTCCTTAAATGTTTTATAAGCAGAATATAAATTACATAAATCAATATTAATTTTAAAATAATCAGTACACGATTTTTGCATTATACGTATTATATAGTATGTTGTGCATTAAAATGACTTGGTGTATCATTTTATGAGACATGTTTTCAAGGCTGACCAAATTATTTGAGTGTTTTTGTACACAAAGAGTATAAGAATGTTTAAATGTTACTTTTATTCGTTAGCATTTCTGAAAAGAATAAAAATATCTATATTACCGTATTTTATTGTTTAAACATTGTGAGCTTGATAATGCTTAAATCAAATTAAATACATATTCTACTAGACTAGTGCATTGTATGTTGTATTTCCTTGTTTAAAAGAAAGTGTAATAAATAGTAAGACTTTCAAATGAAATATCATAATTATATAAGGACAATGAATCCGCCGTTTCTTTTTCGTAATTCCGAAACATTGATAGTTTTTGAAACACCAAATTATGGTGGCTGATTTGGTAGGCTACACTTTGCGCGTTGCGTTGTCGATAAACGATGAGTAAATCAAGTGTTTTATGCATGTAATACACTATCACAATCCCATCCATACTTGAAGATACTTGTATGATACTTTCTTTCTGTTGTATGTTTTCAGGTAATAATGTATGCCGGAAAAAAGCAACCGATCGTCTATATCTCCCGTAGTGATAGTTTCAGCGCATGTCATCGATTGAATAACAATGATCTTTCAGATGAAGATAACCAAATTACGTTTGGTAAATGTAATAACCCTAAAGGACACGGTCACAATTACAAAGTCGAGGTGACAGTACGTGGTCCCGTGGACCCTGTGACCGGAATGGTGCTTAATCTTACCGATCTTAAAGCTTACATGGAAAAAGCGTTTATGTCAACACTTGATCATAAAAATTTGGATTTAGACGTGGACTACTTTAAAGATAAAGTCAGCACAGCAGAGAATATTGCAGTGTATATTTGGGAGAGAATGACTGAACAACTTACACCTGGACTTTTATATGAGGTCAAAGTGCATGAAACTGAAAAGAATATCACTAGTTATAGAGGTGAACAGTCAGAATAACGTACGTCAATTCATGTTCGATGTCTCTAAATTAACAAAAAACTGTGCGATTGAGCACACACCGTAGCTGTAACGAAATAATTTGGCACTTGCTAAAACTATAAAGTTAAGACGGTATCAATTACGTCATATGTCACACCTGTCCACCAATCCACACCCCAACTTTCCAAGCTGCTAATTTATCTATAGATATGCATTCTCGTCACTTTATTTATTTTACTACCAGTGTCACGTATAAAAGTCGTGTGCGGCATTGTTTAATGTTATGATTGTTATCTAATTAAACAGATATGTAAGGTAACTTTATTTGTTACGAAAAAATCAAAAGGTTCAAAAACACATACTATAGATATTATAAATAAAGATGTCATAAATGACAAAACTATTTTTACATCTGTTCAGTTATGACATGAAATATCACGACAGCGTACAACCTTTATTAGTAATAAACCGTATACATTAAACTTTTAAAGAACATGTTCATTATTTGGCTTTTAACATAATTTAGACTTACATTCAATACATTCATCGTTATTTCAAATTGCATTTTATGACTGCTTACAGTTCGTAAATAGTTGTGATGCAATAACTGAATTTTCATGCCACATTTAAGTCCGACGGTTAATAGTTCTCAATAGTTATCTCTCGCATCTTTTTTGTGGTATATTGAACGCGAACAAAGAGAAAATGTATTAAAGTATAAATGTCTCATAAATTTGTACTCTCAGTATACAAAACTGCCGATTCTCATTTTGACCGACATTTCAGTAAAGAAGTTGAGAAGTTTAACAAATTCCAAATTTTTAAAAAAGTTTTTAATTTTTTAAATTTCAATGCAATGGGGCATTTTCGTAATGGTTTTAGGAAAAATGCCCCCAATTGTTTAAACAGAAATCAAAATATGAATAAATTGTTTTTTTAAAGAAAAACATTTCCCTAAGTAATCCACTTTTTTCTAAAGACAAAATATACCTAAAGATTTTTTTTATTTTTGTCTCATCCCTTGATCCCAAAAAAGTTTCAAAAACCCTTTATAAAAAAGTTTTTTACATTTTTGTTTTAAAAATTCCAAAAAAACTCCATGATTACTATGGGATTTACCGTAAATTAAAAAGGTTTTAAAAAAAAAAAAAATTAATTTTGCCCCTTTGGGTTTTTTTTTTGAAAAAATTTTTTTCATGCTGCTATCCTTTTAACTTTTTTAAAAACAAATATAACACTGCAAAATTGTAGTAAATTGAATTGATTATCCCCACCCCTCGACATTTTGTAAAGCAATTTCAACGAAAGCATTAAGTTATTTAAGTGTTAGATGCCTATGTCTGTAAAGTCTTCATTTTCAATGACAATACAATCAGGATACTGCATGGAATGTGGGTTCAAGCCCCACTGGGAGTCGACTTTTTTGTACTTTTTTATTTCTATTTGTCTGGTCAGACTATGGTTCTATTTTAAATTTTATTAAAAATTTCTTTAATTTAGATATATTTGGAAATTTATATGTACCTTTTAGTGTTAAATGAGTGAAAATCCGGTAGTTTTACAACCTAAATTTATTATGTTTTTCCAAACCTGGATAGTCAACTTTCTTTTTTTGTACAAATGTTCAGAAACGTATCTTGATAATTATTATGATGAAGATAAAAGGGTACCCCCATTGATAGCTAACAAATACGGCCGGTTTTCTTCACCCGACCCTCTTTTTGTTTAATCAAATCTGACAAACCTGTTTCAATTATCCCATTTTGTTTTCAAATATGCTTTTCCTTGGTTTTGTTTCTTTTCATTTCGAAATTATTGTTGTTTCTTACCACTTCTACTTAAGTCAGATAAAAATGAAATAAGTAAAATTGTTCTCTAATTGACGATGTTTTCGTTCTATAAAATTTATACAAAAGTTTAACTTAAAGTCGCATGCCTCCAGATTCATGCACATTTTCATGAAAATTTTGAAGTGTGTATTGAAAATCAAGCTATTGTGAAGTTTACATGTGGCTAAGGGCACTTACAGTCCATGTTGATTACAAAAAAATGGGTCAAAATATGAAAAAATAGCTTTTATTTCCTGAGCCAGGTTATAGAAATAAGGTGAACAATACTGCAAAATCAGACAATAATTAATCGCACATTACATGAAAATAATATCTTGAATCTTGAATCTTTTGACTTTTCTACATAACCGCAAAACTCCACTTTAGATTAAGCCTGAGACTTTTTTATTATTTCTCAGATTAAGCCTTTCGCTGCCAGAACCTTTTATGAAATTTCATTGTATTTGCAATAGAAATATCTAAGAATTACAGATGAATTTGTAATTTTAATCACGTACATGTTAATATTAGTTATCGAGGAAGCATTCGATAAAAAATTTGATTAAAGATTATTCAATATAATAATTTATCAAAGCAAATTAAATTTTAAGTAGATATTGTTTAAGTTTATAATGATAGAAAATACAATACATGTACATATACAAGTACTTTTATGGAGAAAAATGAACAAATTTAAGATAAAATGATTGCTATATATACCTCAAACCTGAATTCATCCCTGCCTACAGGGCGTATTTACTCGTTCTACTTCACTTACCGTACCATCAGTTTTGGTCAGAGTAAATATGGTTAAGATATTACCTTTTACAACTGCGTCTTGGTATCAATATCTTAGAGCTGAGACAAGGCCACTGACACACAGGTGTGTGCTTATTTGTTTGTGACCTGAAGGTCAACGTGTATTTGCATCTCTGTGCTACGAAATTGAAATATTTTTAGAATCTAAATGAATGCTTAATTTAATTTATTGTATTTTCCTTCCCATATGTCTTTTTTTTCGCGACAAAAAGTCCTTGCAATTCAGTAAAATAGCGATAAAAGAATGTATTGCCTACAATGTAAAGATAATGAGCTGATGCGGTGGAAAGAATATTGTATGACGTTATATTCTAAAAGCTTCTGACAGTTCGTTAACACAGGCAATGCATTATCTGTTTGTAAATACTGCTTGTTGTTACGTTACGAGGGGCGTTTAAATATGAATGCAACTGGGTCAATTTACATAAGTGCATAACAAACAGGGCCAAAATAATGATCTCAATCCTTCAAAATACTCACCACAATGTGATATACAAAGTTTTAGTCTTTTGATCAAATTTGTTTAATGCGTTTTCATAATCTTTTCGAAGCATACTGTTCAGACACTGGAATATAGCCGAACTGAGATTTTTTCACGTTTGATATTTTCTTCCATCAAGGTGTTTTTTGAGCCTCGGAAATAGGAAGTAGTCACAAGGGGCAAGATCTGGCGAATAAGGAAAGTAAGAAAGCTCGACAACCTTTTCCTGTTTCAGCTATTCTCGCCCAAAGGTGAAATATGATAAACAAGATCATCAAGGAAAGGCTGCGTTCAATGAACGCAACCCCCATACGACCCAGCAACAAGAACTAGTGGCAAGGAGCCCAGGCGGACCCTAAAGAAACAAATATTAACCATTAGTCTAGACATAGAGGGGGACACTAACATTGAACGCCGAACAATCCCTTGAGGATGAAAATATAACAATAGTTGCAGATTTAAGCCGGCAAGCATGAGGTGCATCTTTAACTAAATCCACACCACTTTTGAAATTCTTACACCGTGTGACAGATAAAAAAGAAAGTCCATTGTTCCTATAAACAAGACACATTTCATTAAATATGTCTTTCGCCTGTATAACAAGAAGACAGCGGTTCTTGATATAAGACCCTATTTAGTGAGTGAAAGGAGTTCTTTTCCATCCCATTTTAGCTTTAGTCAAAGCTAGACTGAACTGATTTACACATGTATTGTATCAATTGAGAGCTTACACAACTCATGTACATAGTTCCTTCAAAACGTAGTTAAAAGCGAAATATTGGCTTAGTTGCATTTATATTTGAACACCCCTCGTACATAATAACGTTGTTACGATTAATCAATGATAGATATTTGGTAAAAATACATTCAATAATGTTGAAAATATAGTTGGCAATTGTCCTGTGATCATCATTGATTTCATATATACAAGTATTTTTCACTCAGTTCTAACATTGGCGACATGTTTTCTTCTGTATCTAAATACAAAAATTGTGCCGCCAGCAGTAAAGAAACAGGGTAGACTGTAGACTGTACAAAAAGGAAAAGGAAATCATTTCTGCTCCAGCATGGTAAGGATCGAAATAAATGAAAAGGAAAAGGGCATGAAATGCAGGAGTTACAAAATACAGTGAGTTAGTTGGACCGCGTTTGGACAAATGATCAAATGAATGAATTTTATAAATGCATAACATATAACATGGATTCAGTATTCAAGTTGTTAGTTAAAAGGAACAAATAATATGACTCTCGTGGACTGTTAGAGCATTGTTTTTGTCTACTCAGAATTGTAAACGAGGACAGGAACAAGGATGGGACTTCATATGAGAGATATAATTTACCATATAATAAGTCAGACAGTCTGCTATCTAAATTGCAAATATTAATTAGTAATATGGACAAATTGTCATTTTATGTTTCTCGTGTATAATAATCAGTAGATTTGCACACAATTATACCATATATGTAAATGACTTTTGACACCATCGTTAAAAGCTCATTTAAAGGGCACCACTGACATTCAATATATACTGTTTTGCAATGTGTTACTTTGCATAACTTATAACAATACTTTGATGATATAACAGGCACTATTTATTTTCTTATCCGCCAATGTATCTCGTGATCAGCTTGATGCTAAGTACTGCTGTACATACTGAAATTACATGAATTATTTTTGTTCCGTTTATAAAACTTAAAAGCTTTATTCCTTCAATTCAATTGCTATGGCGACGACTGTGTGTTTATCTGGAGAAGGTATTATTCGAATCAATATTTGTGGAACTATTTTTGAATGTCATTCTAAAACATTAAAAACATTTAAGGAATTTAGATTAACAAAACTTCACGTGCAGACGACACATTATGATTCGGCAAGAAAAGAATACTTCTATGACAGAAATCCATTAATGTTTAACGGTATCTTGGATAGTTGCAGAAAAGGAACGATTCATTTACCAAAAGATATTTGTCGAGCTTCTTTCAGTGAAGAACTTGACTATTGAGGTGTTTCTCCGAGTCACGTGGCGCCATGTTGCTGGGATTTAATTTTTTCAGTTACGGTTATCATTCGATATTAAATGTTTCCCAAATTACACGTATTTTGATGTTTATTTTTAGATTTGGGGAAGTTTTATATCTTTGCTGATTGTTATGTCAACAATTACAGAGGCCTTGGCAACTCTACCAATGTTCACTGTCGACCTAACAGAATCCGAGAAGAGCGTTCTCAATGAAATTGGCAAGTTACTTGGCCTTAAAAATAGCACCGACTCTGCACTCGAAGCTCTCAAACCACACCCATACTTACTACACACAGACGCAAGCTGCCATTTTATTTTAACAGTAGATTTTCTTGTAGCATTTCTCGTCTGTCCAAGAAAGAAAACCATGTATATGTTCAGCTATATCCTATTTATAGTAATACTCGGATATTTGTCATTTTGGATATCGTTCATAATGGAAATTCATCTGGAGTCATTGACAACAGTAACTAGCATACGGACTAACGTGTCTTTTGAATATTTGTCAATACTGCAACTGACGCGTTTGTTTTTCTCGTGAAACGTATACCAGAATTTAATATAATGGGGTACACGTTTCTTTCTTCCCTACAAGAATTAAAGGTACTTGCTCGGAATACTTATGTTTATATTCGGATTCATTATGTTCATCGCAGAAATGTTTCATAATTCGAAATTCGACAACTTTTTTGTAGCGATGTATTGGGCACTGATCACATTGACAACAGTTGGCTATGGAGATTATTACCCAAACACCGTTTTTGGTCACATTATTGCGTCGACATGCGCAGTTTGTGGTGTCCTAATTCTTGTACTTCCGATTGGAATATTTGCATCGTCGTACTACACGTACTGTAGTTATCAGCAATACGCCGATACGCATATAAAAAGATAGGGGACGCAATGTATTAAGGAAGATTCGGATTAAACAATTTCAAAGCGGTCAAACTGCAAAAGATGTTTTAAGATTAAATGTATGACGTATTCTTCTAGAATAGGATGCCATTTAAATTCAATTAAATTTTCTTGGCGATATTGTAAATCGGTTCATAAATATATTTAAAAACAAAACTTTTCCAACGTAATTTTGTAAGAAAGACTTTGTCGATACAATCACGGTTAAGACGATAACGACAACAATTACTCAAGAGATTGTTTGTTAGATTAGTATGACTAGTTTAAATGCTTAAAGTAAAATTAGAATAAAAGAAAGCTGTGAATGCACTTAAGAAATGTTGCATTTCTAGCATGTTTTTTCCAAATATAGAAGTACAGTGGTGATACACTAGACTCACCACTCAAGAGAATGTTCAAGAACAAAGTTGGGGTGTGGGTGTGGTTGGGAATAAATTTATCCTAATGGTAACCCTGATTTTGAAGATATTGGAAATCAAGATAACAAACATTACAATTATTATGTTGTTAACCCTTACACTACGTGAGCCTCAAGTGATTAGTCTTTATCACTACTGTAGAACCTGACCAGCCTGTACATCCTTGCAGTCTGACCAGTCTCTATACAGTTGGTTACTCTCACTTTGTTATTATAATTTCTTATACTTTGAATTGATTGTTCGGAGTCAAATCAGGGAATTCATCAAGTTTAGAGTTAACAGTTGTAGATGATGCTGTATATCATACAATTTGTACTGCAGTCTATGAAGTCTATGAAAAATTTTACAAACATACTATTAATATATATTATCAGTAAACAAAATATGCGAGTTTAATAGTTTATCATAATATGTAAATAACTTAAAAATAAATATGTTTTAGCAATAACGTCCTGTTTATCTATGAACTAAAAGAGTTTTCTTTAAGATGATGTAAATATATACCATAACATTTCGTTGATTAGCTCACCTGACCATAATATGCTCAAGGTCAGCTATTGTGATACCCGGGCGTCCGTCGTCCGGTGTCTGTCGTCTGTCGATTTACATGTTTACTTAAACGATATCTCCTCCTTATGCCCTACACTAATAGTGGAAAACAAAACAGGAATGATCCTTGCATTGCCCCCTCCAAAAAATGCTCAAATGGATTTGGTCTACTGAACAAGATGGACGCCAAAACTAAACTAGAAAAACTTTACAACGACATCTCTTCTTTAACTGTCCGGTAGATTTTGATAAAACTAACAGGAATGATCCTTAGATTGACATTTAAAATAGTGCTTAAATAGTATGAAATAACATATTGTCCTCAACCGTCTATAGATTTTGATGAAATTCTTCAGAAATGAATATTTGGCCACCCCTTGTGGCTGAGGGGTTGCTTTTACGGGCTAAGGCATCAGAATTTCCGCCACTGTAAAATTTCAGTGCAAGGACCACTCGGTCATATATTCAAAATCTAAAGGAGGAAATTCTTTCATTTAACTGTAAATTACATGGTTAACTTCCCTTTATCTATATATTTCCAATTAACATAATAAGTCTGATATTATTAATGCACATACACATTGATATGAAACTTACAAGTTTAAACTATACTATAAACAAACATTTATCTTAATCATTACATATTATACCATGACATGTGCATGCGCATGATAAGTTACTTTACTTTGAACTTCATTTCATACCAAAATTATTTTAAACTTTATATTTTATAAAAATCTGGAAACAATAGACTTTACAAAAACCCGTCTGTCGTTACAGACGATGATAAATAGCTTTCGAGTAACAGTTTAACGTAAACTAGGAAGAGCCTCATTTGCACCGTACATAGTTACCCTCGAGCAAGCTAATCCAGTGTGTACCGGCAGATCCTTGAAGTCTTTCTCTTGTCGCGGACTGTAATAATTTTAAAATAAACTTATTATAAATATCGTTATTATTATTATTATCATTATTACTATTATTATTATTATTATTATTATTATTATAAGGTCTCTGGGTCACACATAATTTAGGTCTATATATCCAGATTTTTCAGAGCATATCTTCTACATGCATGGAGGAATTTTAATGTTGCTTTATAGAATGTTCACCCCTATTGAACGTTGGAACGTTATGCCCTGCGCATGGACCAGGTCCCTCCAGCCAAGGTCAAGGTCACATGTAGAGGTAAAATTTCAGATAAAAGTAGGAACATATATAGAGTGACCAACTTGCTTGCTACACTTCTTATCTCTAACATCTCCACCTAAAGCTTTCGAGACGGGCGTATTTTGCGACAGCCATGTGTCTTATTTTAGCGGATGAATTTTACAACTCATTCATTAAGACAGAGATGTTATCTATGTCTCTGATTAAGGCAATCCTTAGAACGCAATTTATTCATACATAAAGACTTTTCTTACATAAGATTGTCAGACAGATTTTTAGCATCGTTGTAAACTGTAGAAAGAAGAATACGAGAGGCCTTTTGCAGCTGTGGAAGAATTGTTTAATTGTTCAAATTGCGGGAAAGTAAGAATATCTGATTGGTCGATTACATCTGCGAATAATGCAAAATATCGGTTATTTCAGTCAGTATCCGGATAAGCTCTAATTACAAATAATTTGCGAGGTATTTTGAAATATAAAGGAGCAGAAAAAAATCGGTACACGATTCACTCGGTCATATAATAGTGCTTGGTGATATTATAACTATAGTGTTACTATTTTTAGAAAAACGAACTAGTAAATCTTAATTCAGAAAACGGTAAATTATATACAGTTTGCAGGATTAAAAACAGAATGAACAACTTTTCGTAGTATAAAATGTAACGTATATGGTATTTTCCGATTTTTCCTTTTACCTATTTAATCACCTCGATTTTAATGTTTCGTTTTAGTAAAGTATTGTGAAGCGGAGCATGCGCATCAAAACTTTTGAAGACTGATTCTGATGATTTTAGGCTTTAATTGAAATACATTAATTTCAATTCGATACGCAAAAATGAATGGCGTCAGAAAACATTCTCAACACTGAAGATGTCTGATGACCTCTGAAAATATCCTGTCTGATATGCAAGAAAACGAGCTGCCCGACAAAATGAAGGCAACACGCTACGCGACATGACGAAGACAACACGCTATGCAACTAGTTGAAGACAACACACTACGAGACAAGATAAAGACAACACACTTCGCGACACGACGAAGACAACACTCTACTCGACACAACGCAGAAAACACACTTCGCGACACTATAAAGGCAACATGCTATGCAACACGACGAAGACAACATAAACACACAACACGGTACACGGCACGACAAAGGCAACATGCTACCTTACAAGACAGAGACAACACACTACGCAACACGACAAAGGCATTACGCTACGCGTCACGACGAGGAAAACGCACTACGCGACACGACGAAGGCAACATGATACTCGACGGAAAGAAAACAAATTTATTTGGTTGACTGTCTTCTTTGCAACAAATTAGTTTCAACAAATTTCATAAGCGGCGTTGGTCCGTAACATCATCAACCGCAAGGGTTCATATGGAACAGTTATAACATCCCATACGATTATGCCACCAACTATAATTGTTTCTTATTATCAAAATACGATCATCATAGTGAGCATACTTGGGCGTAATTTACTGTTAATAATATAGGCTTCCATATTTAATTAATAGTTGTTCAGTTGTTAATGGAATTTCTGTGTATGTTTTTCTCCCCTTATTCGAAGGTTTGATCGATATTTTTCATTTCCTTTTTTAATGTATAAGCATAATAATAATACATTGTACATAAAAATGATGAGATTAAAATAATCACATTTGTTTTGTTTTAAACATATTATATAGTATGCAGTGTATTATATTGCCGTCGTGTTTAACTATATGAGAAATTTATCCCAGACTTTCTTGTTTTTTTTCGACACAAATAGTATACATTCCTAAGAATTATTACTTTTATTTATTAACATTTTTTTAAATGTATATACATATCTATATCATCGTTTCTTTATTGTTTTAATATTGTGAGCTTGACAATGACTAAATCAAATAAAATACATATTCTACTAGTATCTTGTATTTGCATGTTTTACAAGTGTATTAAAGAGCATAGACGTCCAAACAAAATATCATATTTATATAATAATTTTGGAGTTTTTCGAAATTTCGGAACATTTCGCTATGTGGTAATTGGCAAAATATTCCATTATTTAGAGGTGACCACGATCTAGCATTGAAACTGACGTATGATTATTGTGAACATATTATTCATTTGTATTTATTTGTTCAATAAAACAAACGTTCGAGACTTTAGATATGCGCATCTTACACGAGTGAGGATAAGATTTTGAATTATAAAGAATAACTAAGTGCCCCTCCTTCATTACATCATTAAAGGGCTACAATTCTATTTCATTCTTAATTGAAAGGGTCTCTACAATTTTTTGTGCAAAACGTCAGTTAAATCATACATGTTAATACACTATCGCAATCCCATACATACTTGAAGATACGTGTATGATTTAAATCTATATGTTTTCAGATTTTAAACCAGACTAACTATGTATACTGGAAAAAAGCAACTTATCGTCTATATATCCCGTAATGATTGTTTCAGCGCATATCATCGATTGAATAACAATGACCTTTCAGATGAAGATAATCAAATTACTTTTGGTAAATGTAATAACAATAAAGGACATGGTTACAATTACAAAGTCGAGGTGACTGTACGTCGTCCTGTTGACCCTGTGACCGAAATGGTGCTTAATCTGACAGATCTGAAAGCTTGCATGGAAAAAGCGTTTCTGTCAACACTTGATCATAAAAATTTGGATTTAGACGGATAAAGTCAGCACAGCAGAGAATATTGCAGTGTATATTTGGGAGAGAATGGCTGAACAACTTACACCTGGACTTTTATATGAGGTAAAAGTGCATGAAACTGAAACGAATATCGCTATTTATAGAGGCGGCGAGTAAATGCATGTTTTATCTATGTTTTTTTTTCACGACGCACAACGACTGAAACAATGACAGGTCATTGTTTGTACCCATCTAGTCAAATTTTATTGTAAAGTTATATGTTTAGTCTTGTTAAAAAAAGGTGTCGTGACAAAAGAGTTTTCGTCCTCAAAAACGTTAATTTGTACTCACAGAACAGTTTCGTTGTGTTTTTTTACCTTTAAGAGGCCTTTTTAATTCAAGTTCCACCGATTGCTTTTTATATCAGAAACAACCGGATGCATGGCATTTTGTAAATTCAAGATGGTGTGCACGCAGTTTTTCACTCTGTTGTAGATAAAAAGAAGTGCAACTTCATTTCGTTTCTTTTTCGAGAAAACGTGTTACAATGGGTAAAAGACCTTGAGTGCAGTTGCCCTATCATCTGTTCTAAAGTTAGTAAAATTTATTATATTCACAATAACGAGTAATATTACGCAATAAACACTCATAATTAATATCTATTTCAAAATGCTTGGTAAAATAGGAAAGTAAGTTACATTTCACACTACGAACAGGTGTTCATTCTGTTTTTAATCCTACACACTGTATAAGATTTATCGCTTTCTGGATAGAGATTTACCAGTTTCTGTTTCGAAAAATAGTAACACTTTAGTTACAATATCACCAAGCACTATTATATTAAATTACCAATGCATGTAGAAGTTTCAAAGCGATCTAAATGTGACCTTGACCTTTGATCTAGAAATCTGGTTCATGCGCAGGGCACTACGTTCCAACGTTTTATGGTGGTGAACAATTCTATAAATCAACATTAAAATTCCTCAATGCATGTAGGGATATGCTCTGGACAATATCTGTATACTTAATCATCTTTACTCACCTTGACCTTGCATTTATTGACATAAATTATGTGTGACCTAGAGACCTTGTTCATGTGTGGAGCAATACGTCTAATGGTGGTGAACGTTTCTTTATAGTATTAGAAAAAAAATTATTTTTTTTTTTTGAGGCCCCATCTGGGTAACCCCGTTTATTTACCCCGTAATAGGTATGAGGGGGTCGGGGTCATCCTCCATCATACCTTACATTGTTAATATACAATATACATGTTGCAAAATAATTATATTCATGTAAATATTGTCTACAGTATATATTTTGTATATAAATATAAACAACATACATACAATAAACCCATCTATTTTCCAAAAATATTTTACCAATAAAAATACTACTTATTAATAAACAATTAAACAATCTGTTACGAGGTAAAGTTTTGTTTCACATATTAAGTGTAGTTTAAGCAATTAAGGATCTTATAATTGACCATCTATTATTTTCATCATCTGTCAAATGTGTATTTCTATAGATATTCCATGCTAATTTCAAACTATTTTTAAAACCAATCCATGTAGGTAAAAAGTTTTTTCTCTTAGACAAATAAATATATCTTTTCAATTCTAGAAACAGTATGTCATATTTAAAATCTTTAGTTTCTGTACCTAATATGAATGATTTACAACAAAGAACATCATCAAAATTATGTAAGTTTTCTCTAAGGTATTGAAATAGGCTTTGAATTTTCTGGCATTCCCAAAATAAATGTGAAAGTGTTTCTTCACAGCATTTACAAAAAGTACACATTTTATTGTCAACAATTTTCATTTTAAACAAAAGTGAGTTTGTAGCTAAAGTTCTATGAATAATTCTTGTTTGGAACCACTGAATATATGAATCTTTAGAACATTTGAAAACATAACTATATATTAACTGCCAATTAATGTTATTATCTTTAAAACATGTGTTCCACCTTTCTTGACTTGTAGGTATGTCTGAATTTTTAGCTATAATTTCATAAACATATTTCTTATTGTTATTCATAGTTAAAATAGGTTTAACATAACAATTTATTATAGGATATTGAACATTAAGCAAATTGTTACTAATAAAAATATTTAACTTTTGCATGTACATTTTTATTGCCTGTTTTAAACTATGATACTGTAAAAAGTTCACAGGTTTACCTGTGACCTGTTCTAAATATATCAAATCTACAAAGTTACCCTGTTCATGTATGATATCTTTTACAAATCTGATTCCTTTATTATATAATGTCTGAATGTAAATATATCTATTTTCTGCTAAAAAGTTGTGATTGTAAAAAAGTGGCATATGTAATACTTGCTCTATATTATCTATACAAAGTTTATCTACAAACACCATATAAGCTTTTAAAACATCAATCCAGAAAGAATTTGTTATTTTACTAATAATCAAATTACAAAACATCTTTCCAGTGTTAAAAATTTTATCAATACTAAACAATGTGTTTACTAGCTTATAACATTTACTTTTGCTATTACTAAACATATCTTTTAAACCATTTTATCTTTAAACTATGTATATAACTATAAATATCAACCATGTTTAAACCACCTTCTATGTATGTTTTAATAAGTACTGATTGTTTTATTTTTGCCTTGCCTTCCCAAATGAAATCATAAAATAAGTCATTAAGTGTTTTCAAAAATACAGTATTTGGTGTTGGTAGGCTTGTGAAACAGTGAGTAAATAAAGGAAGCAATATTGACTTAATAACAGCAATTTTTCCTATTGGAGTTAATATTCTCTTTTTCCAGTGAATGATACTATTTTTTACTTTTTGAAGTTTTTCATTAAAATTTAAGTCAATCATTTTTTCTAAATCAACATCAAATATTAAACCTAACAATTTGAAGTGAGTATCACCCCAAGTTAATTTCCATCTGGTCTTAATGGACCTAGTACTATATTTAAGAGAGCCTATCCAAATAACCTTAGTTTTGTCAAAATTTATCTTTAATCCAGAAATTTCTGTAAACTTACTTAATAACTTTAAAGCAGTATTTAGAGATTTTTCTGAACCATCTAATAGAAGTGATGTATCATCTGCAAATTGATTAATTTTATATTCTTCCCCATCTATAATTATACCTTTAACATCCTTACATTGTCTTATTTTTACTGCTAATATCTCTGCACATAAAATGAAAATATACGGTGAAATTGGATCGCCTTGCCTACAACCTCGTCTAACTTTAAAAAAATTGGATAAAAAACCATTTAATATGACACAAGTTTCAGTATTATATAAAAACAGAGATATCCATTTCCTAAACATAGGACCAAAACAGAATAACGAGAGACATTTCTCAATAAATGTAAAAGACAGAGTATCAAAAGCTTTTTCAAAATCTATCATCATAATTAAACCTGGCATATTATTATCTTCAGTAAATTTCATTATATCATATAATAATCTAGTATTTTCACCAATATATCTATTCTTAACAAATCCAGTTTGATCTTTTGACACTAAAATATCTAAAACAGTTTTCAATCTATTTGCTATACTACCTGAAGCTAATTTATATACAACATTTAATAAGGTAATTGGTCTCCAATTTTTTAAAAATTGTTTTGGCCTGTTTTCTTTCGGAATACATGTTATGGTTCCTAATTTCTGATTTCTAGAAAATGAATTAGCATTATATGCATAATTAATAGCTTTCACAACAAAATGTCCAATTCTATTCCAAAAGGTTTTAAAAAAGTTAACTGTAAATCCATCACATCCAGGACTTTTATCATTTTTCATATTTTTTAATGTAAAAGAGACTTCATCGTACGAAAGGAGACCTTCTAGTTTTGCTGATTGATCCTGAAACAACATAGTAATATCACAATTCTCTAATTCTTTATCAATATCAGAGTCATCAGTCAAAACAACATTTTTATACAAATTTTCATAATAAGAACAAGTTTCTGTAAGTATATCTTTTTGATCATGTATAAAAGTTCCGTCATCAAGTTCTAGGAAAGGAATTGTTTTAGCTAAACAATGTGATTTTTCTAAATTTAAAAAATAGTTAGTAGGTTTTTCTCCTAATTCAATCCACTGTGACCTAGATCTGATCATAGCACCTTTAATTTTATTGCATCTAAGTTCATTCAATTCATTTTGTAAATTTTAAAGTTTGTCTTTATTTTCAATTGTTAAATTTTGTTCAATATGAATAATTTCTTCCATTAGTTGTTTTTCATAAACATTTCATTCCTTTGCCTTAAACGAGCTATAAGAAATAGTTTTACCTGTGATTTCCATTAAAAGTGTCTCCAAAAAAAGTTCAGCATTAATAACAAAATCTATTTCTGTATTTTGTATATCTAAAATATAATCTATTTCATAAACTGGTAAACAATATTGTAATTTTATTTCATCTATTTTCTTATTTATTATATCAAGGAACTCAATGTCATGTAAAAGAGCATTATTAAATTTCCATAAACCTTTTCCATGACTAACAGGAACAAAACAAAAATCTAAATATATAATTGAATGATCAGATCTATAACTAACATCTATGTCACATTTACGTACAAACTGATACAGATTACTTGTTACAAGAAAAAAATCTAATCTGCCTTGTTGTATAGGGTTAGTTCGTCTCCATGTATATTTTCTGACATCACCATGTAATTCTCTAAAAGGGTCTATTAAGTCTTTATCTTCAATAGCTTCTAATAAAAAATTTCTAGCCTTAATATTATGAACCTTTGATTTATAATTATGGTAATCTAAGTCTGGATTCTGAACAAGATTAAAGTCTCCACAAAAATTTAATGAATCATTATCACTATAAGAATCTAAAACATCAAAAATATTTTTAAAGAAATTAGGACTATCAATGTTTGGAGCATATACATTAACTAGTAGAAAATTTATTGAATCAACTGATACTTTTTAAGATTATAAAATTTCCAGAGTCATCAGTTTTAACTGAATTAATTTTAAAACCTAAATTTTTCCTACATAAAATGGCTACACCCTTAGCATTTGACCTTCCATGACTAAAATAACATAGTCCACCCCAATCGGAGTAAACTTTTTTTTCAATTTCTTTAATAAAATGTGTTTCTTGTAGACAAAGTATATCAGCTTTTTTTGGTATGGAATAAGTTAAAAAATATCACGCCTCTTAATGCTATCATTTAAACCTCGGCAATTATAAGAGAAAATCTTAAGATTACTCATTGACAATTGTTATTTTAATACATTCATCATTATATATCCATTGTACAAAATAACTACACTTGACTGAAATTAATACATAATCCCAGTGAAACAACTCTAAATAATATGGCCTCAATAAAGTAAAAATATAGTTTAACATGAATAAACTAAGAAAAAATAAAGAAAGAAAAAAGGAACTTGCAACAACATCCATTATGCAAAAAATTACATATGGAAAAAAGAACAGAAGACAAGTTCTCATACAAAAAAAGGGAATAAATAAAGAAAAAATCTTTACATACAAGAAATGAAATAAGCTTTAAGAAAGTCAATGATAATTTATTTCATGTGTTAATTATGTTAGAATATATAAGTTAGGCTTTTTTAGTTATTTATTTATGACAACTTTTAATTTTTGAACCAAAATTGATATGAACATGACTTTAATCACTGATTAAAAGAAAATTTTAAAATGTCTTTAAAACAATGAATTTAAAACTAAAGAGAAAAAAGAAGAAAAAGAAATGTTATATAGTTAATGATGTTGCAACTAGAATTGCGAAGAATTGTCTTCTACAGTATGATATTATGTGCAACACAAAGACATCTTTTAAATAAATATCATCAAATTCTAATTTTGTAGATGTTCTATAATACAAGTGTGATAAGCAGATGACTGATTATAATATAGTTGTGTCCTGAACCAAGCATTTTTTGTATTCTTGTATTATTATAAACACAATTTTTATTTGAGATTGTGTGAAAAAAAAAGGTTACTGTGTACAGTACATAAGCAATAATTTATTATATGATTTTATATCACATGTAAATGATTTTATAGTACATGTATAAATTATAGTACAACTTAAACATAAAAGACTATACAGTTCCAAATATATATATACAAATGATTGTATAACACATAAATACATGATAATATAGTACATGTACACATGATAGTATAGTTTACTTATAATATATACACATGGCAGTATAGCACGTATCATTCAGTCCAGCGCAGCAACGGGCCAACTATGATTAAACTTAAAGGGAATTGACCCACCAATGCACCAATCCAACGACCCACACACAACCATTCACCACATGATTAACATCATCTTTTACATGTAGTATATATATCTTCAAATATACACATGCAATCCAATATTTTACTAATATACATTCATGGATAACATTTGTACTTTTTTTTGTCGAAGTACGCAAATAAAACATTTTATAACTTAACAGCGTTTTATATGAGATCTGTAGTTGTAAAAACAGTTTTGGATTCATGCATTTGAACGCAAGAAAAGTTTATTTCCAAGTCAGTATCAAGATAATCAGTACTATAAACTCCTTACGTTATAAACATGAGAGTTCTTTTACACATGTTTTATGTTTTATTTTATAGTTCTGTTTTTCAATTAATTATAGAGTTTATGTTGTCATAAATGTCAAATTTGTATCTTTTTTCTGTTGCTGTAGCACCATAGACACTGCTATTAAAAAACCAAGCACTTCTAATATCTGGATGAAGTGACAACCTGTTGATCAAACCCGTGTTAAGTTGTGTTACATCATCAATTAGCCTGTGGCCATCATCTTTCAGGGGTCTGCGTTTTCTCATTATTTCAATTTTTGCATTATTATTTTTCAATTTCATCAGCACTGGTTTAATATCACCTGTTTTTCCTGGTATTCTGTGAATTGCTATGATTTGTTCTTTCTCTAGGGTGATCTCATGTTTCCCGAGTATATTTTGTACAGATGTTATCAAGACATCCTCGGTTTCATTTTTCTTTACTGGCACATTTAAGATTTTAACATTATTGTTTCTGCTATATTGCTCATTATAATTTGCTCTTTTATTTGCTTCCTGGGCCATTAATTTATTTTTTTCAATTTGTTCTTGTGAATTTTCCAGGTGTTGGTCCATTTTTGTTTTCATCTGATCTAGTTTTGATTTTAACTCTGCATTTTCAAATTCTAAAGTGCCTATTTTATCTTGTAATTCTTTTGTTTCTTCTTTTATTTTTGTATTGATAAATGAAGTCAGTTTCTTTTCTAGAGTTTCCATGATGTTTGTAACTGTTGTTGTTATCAGATTTTCAATGTCTTCTTTTTTCATTAATGTCTTGAGATCACCCCTGACTTCAGTTAAACTCTCACGCATATTTTCTAATTGTAAGTGTATGTAGCCTAGTTCTTCAGTACTACAATTGCTTACTTCTGAGTGTGTTCTTTTTGCTGCAGGCTGTCCATCTCTTTTTTGATTACATTTAACTGCCTTTTCTGTACTGATCTTTTCACTTCCACCAATCATAGTTTTCTGTTTTGTCTCCTTTCCTTTATTCATTTTGATACAAATATTGCGTAATCCTTACACCTTTTGAGCAAGTAACTGTACTTTAACTGTATTTATATGACCTTAATAGTCTAAGTTATTATGTGTCTGCTTTATTTATATATAATCCAGTATTTATAATCCAACTTTTATGGGGGACTTTCTCAATAGTAAGTAGATTCAAAAAGTTTGTATACTTATCTCACAAAGTTTATCCAAAAAAAAAACCAATATTCCAATAAAATCCAAATTTAAACTATCAAACTGATTAAGAAATCTTTCACTTTTTTTTTATATAAGTTTCACTCCATTTTATGTAACACTACTATAACAAAAGCATACTCTTAAAATCACTTTAAAACTTGTATTTAAAGAAATTTTCAGGAGCAGTGATTTAGCCAACCATCACTGTTCAAGGGAGGTGTGAAAAAAATGTTATGCATGTGGGAGATATTGTCTTCTGTCAAAGTGTTCGCTTTAAGGCTTTAATTTTATTATTAATTATTATAATTATTATCACAAATAATGATGATGATAATAATAATAATAATAATAATAATAATAATAATAATAATAATAATAATGAAATGAGTAATAAGTTTATCTTAAGATTTTTACAATGTGCGACAATAGAAAGACTATTTGGATCTTACAACGATGAGGCTCTACCGAGTTTACGCTAAATTGTTAATTGAAAGCTAGTTTTCATCGTCTGTAATGACAAACGGGTTTGCCAGTTTTAAACTCCTTTAAAAAGTATATAGTTAGATACTATTAATTTGAATAAGGGAAAGCCTCAAAGCGAGCTTTTTGACATATTTATTAGTGATTTTCAATATAATGACCAATTTATTAAACCCATCGGCGGCGGCTGCACACTTTTCATACACATTACTACAGACTGAAAACTACACACTTTCGGTCGCACAATTCACTCAACACTACTTCACACAATTATAAAGAATCTTGAGTCATGCTGCTTTAATTAATGATATGTTATATAAATAACATACATTTTATTACCAGTACATATTAATTTGTAGTATATGAACTCTGTGAACATGATCATGTTTGTCTTATTATGCCCCCATTTCGAAGAAAAGGGGGTATATTGCTTTGCACTTGTCGGTCCGTCGGTCCGTAGACCAAATGGTTTCCGAGTGATAACTAAAGAACCCTCAGGCCTAGGAACTTCAAACTTGGTATAGTGATTGCTCATGACCAGTAGATGACCCCTATTGATTTTGGGGTCAAAGGTCAAAGGTCAAGGTCACATTGACCTTGTAAGCAAAAACGATTACCGATCAATAACTAAAGAACCTAAAGGCCTAGGAACTTCAAACTTGGTATGGTGATTGGTCATGACCAGTAGATGACCCCTATTGATTTTGGGGTCAAGGGGTCAAAGGTCAAGGTCACATTGACCTTGTAAGCAAAAACGATTTCCGATCAATAACTAAAGAACCTTAAGGCCTAGGAACTTCAAACTTGGAATGGTGATTGGTCATGATCAGTAGATGACCCCTATTGATTTTGGGGTCAAGGGGTCAAAGGTCAAGGTCATATTGACCTTGTAAGGAAAAACGGTTTCCGATCAATAACTAAAGGAATCTTTAGGCCTAGGAACTTCAAACTTGGTATGGTGATTGGTCATGATCAGTAGATGATCCCTATTGATTTTGGGGTCAAGGGGTCAAAGGTCAAGGTCACATTGACCTTGTAAGCAAAAACGGTTTCCGATCAATAACTAAAGAACCTTAAGGCCTAGGAACTTCAAACTTGGTATGGTGATTGGTCATGATCAGTAGATGACCCCTATTGATTTTGGGGTCAAGGGGTCAAAGGTCAAGGTCATATTGACCTTGTAAGGAAAAACGGTTTCCGATCAATAACTAAAGAATCTTTAGGCCTAGGAACTTCAAACTTGGTATGGTGATTGGTCATGATCAGTAAATGATCCCTATTGATTTTGGGGTCAAGGGGTCAAAGGTCAAGGGCACATTGACCTTGTAAGCAAAAACGGTTTCCGATCAATAACTAAAGAACCTTAGGGCCTAAGAACTTCAAACTTGGTATGGTGATTGGTCATGATCAGTAGATGACCTCTATTGATTTTGGGGTCAAGGGGTCAAAGGCCAAGGTCACATTGACCTCTTGGGTAAAAACGCTTTCCGATCAATAACTTAAGAACCCTTAGGCCGAGGAACTTAAAACTTGGTATGGTGATTGGTCATGACCAGCAGATGACCTATTGATTTTGGGGTCAAGGGGTCAAAGGTCAAGGTAACATTTACCTTGTAAGTAAAAACGGTTTCTGATCAATAACTTAAGAACACTTAGGCCTAGGAACTTCAAACTTGGTATGGTGATTTTTTATGACCAACAGATTACCTCTATTGATTTTGGGATCAAGGGGTCAAAGGTCAAGGTCACATTGACTTTGTAAGTAAAAACGGTTTCTGATCAATAACTAAAGAACGCTTCGGCCTAGGAACTTCAAACTTGGCATGGTGATTGGTCATGACCAGCAGATGACCCCTATTGATTTTGGGGTCAAAGGTCAAGGTCACATTTACCTTGTATGTTAAAACGGTTTCGGATCAATAATAAAAGAACTCTTAGGCCTAGGAACTTCAAACTTTGCATGGTGATTGGTCATGACCAGCAGATGACCCCTATTGATTTTGGGGTCAAGGGATCAAAGGTCAAGGTCACATTGACCTTGTAGGTAAAAACGATTTCTGATCAATTAAATAAAAACGCTTAGGCCTCGGAACTTCAAACTTTGTATGATGATTGGTCTTGACCAGCAGATGACCCCTATTGAGTTTTGGGTCAAGGGGTCAAAGGTCAATGTCATGACCAGTAGATACTTGATAACCCTTATTAATTGTTTGATCACTGGGTCAGAAGTCATGCATAATAACCTTATCACATGAATAATTGGCTGCTGATAGGGGGCATACATGTTTTACAAACATATCTTGTTTAATAAGTATTTAATAATGCTCATTATTTTATCCTATGTTATATTGTCAACTATGTATATGCTTCCTTTGCCGAAATAAATCTATCTATTTATCTATGTCCATGCTGTATCCAATGTTTGACCAATGACATTGTTTTATGTATAAATGCCGATTGCCTAAAATATTGAATTGAATAAACATATACGGTTCTTTAAAACCAAACATATTACTATTATGATATTTTTATACAACAGTGTTTCTCCTGATTGATTTCTTTGTTCAATGGCGATAAATATTTGAATTTTGCATGTTTCTAAACCAATTATCTACCCAAAGGAAAACAAGAAATAACTGATAAAGCATTTTAATTATTCAAACAGCATATAAAGTGCTTTTCTCAAAATCAATACATATGAATTCTGACATAAGTTGTCGTTGGACGTAAGGAATTTTATGAAACGAGTTCAGATGTGAACATTCGATTAACAAAGAAAAACAACACTTGCTTCATATAATAAAATACGTAAAGATTTTATATTTCATGGAAAACAAAGGGATTCAAGTGATGAAAGCATGAATCTAAATATAAAAAATTCAGTCATGCAATAAACGGATGAACATAATGATCGGCATGTCGTCTATACGAGTTTTGATTTGTTTCATGAGTATTTATCTTTTTATATCAGCGGATAGTGAAACTGAGATTTACTTTAATTACGAGCTAGATACAGAACCTTGCCTGACACCTGTTACAGGATACAGTCTTCAGGATTGTTTAAAGCTTTACGAAAACAACCTGGAAACAACAAACGTTATGGTCTACAAGAGAAGATTTCTCCTCTGTCAATTATGTTTTGTCACTAAGGCACCAATGAAAACGAAAACACCTGGATGTATATTAGCGCATCAACAAATTAATGGTAAAATGCAAAATTATTTACTTACTTTTTCATTTTTATGTTTTCCAAAACAAACAGAGTCAAAAAAGAAATAACTTTTAAAAACCTTGTCCTTGTCTGAGGTTAGATATTTGGTATGCAATAATGTCTTGCGTGTCTTCTTCAAATTATAGTACAAGGTCAAATTTGGCCTTACCCTAGGTCATTGATTTTCTTTGTATGTATATAGTTGGAACTTAACTCTTCTCCAGCATAGATTTTGATCCACTGACTCCTTTTTTATATTTTGAGCTGTGTAACACCGCACTTTGGGGTCCAACCCACTTTAGGGTCCGACATCAAAGTGCGTTACGTACTTTGGGGTCCAACCCCAAAGTGTGTTATGTACTTTGGTGTCAAAGTTTGACCTCAAAGTGCGGTACACAGGCACATATGAATTTTTTACATCAGACAAGCGACCGCACTTTGGGGTCATAAGAGTTCAATGAATTAGAACGTTTTAAAATAATATCTTGTAGTTGATACCATATTCATGAGCTAGCGAAGTATTGCATGTCACACATATTTCCATGTAATTAACATTCAGTTCCTGACACTACTGGAAAATGAAACATTTCAGATGGCTTCCAAGATGGATGCCATATAATTAAAAATAAGATCAAAAGTGTATAACTATTTAAATGAAATTTATGTCCGATTACGGCAGGCGTTATTTTCAATCACGTACATTTTGTAATTTTCGGAAAAAGACATCTCGTCTTATTTCAAAATGTCATCGGTTTTAATGGTACATCAAGATACGTTTTTCCAAAACCTGAAGTATAACCCAAAATAACATGAAAGTTTATTTTCTTACTCAACATGTTAACTGTCTAGTGCTATAAAATAACGTTTGCATTTTTTAGTGGTTTCGGTTTATTTTTCACTCTCAGGACGAGGTCCAAAATGGCCACAATTTAAAAATAAGCTGTTGCGGACATATTAAAGTATATTTTAAAAAAAGTTTAAATTTACTGAAAGTAGCAGTTACTTTTATAAAATCACACGACTAATACCTGACAAATAATAATCATGAGGATTTACGGGATGAAAACCAAAATTGACTTTAAGGCATAAAATGATGTGAAAAAGGCTTGATGTAACCGTCAGGTAACTTTATTCAATTTATGATAAATATAATTTTCTGACTTACTTGTTACAGGTCATTTAGGTATAAATTAAAATGCACTGAGATGACATTAGTTGCATTTTATTACACCCTATCGTATTTAATATGGGGTTCAATACGGCACCAAAAGTTATCTAATAAATGGCTAACATAACATGACATTTCTCGAATTATATATAGTAGTTTGTTTATAGCCGCGATTTCTTTAGATATCTCAAGTGGTAACATGAATAAAACACTTCAATAAAACATCAAACACATTTTTTTTGTTTCTGCTACATCAGCATTTAAATGACATTTAGAAATATTGATGTATATAAGTATCGACTGCCATCATGAGCTCCACCTCAAATAGTTCAGTGTCGAAAATCGAAAATAAGTCAGTACTGGGTATTTATGCAGAACTCAGTTGACACCTTCATAACTCATACACCCAAAGTGCATTGATATGTAGCATATCAACGCACATTGGGGTCAATTTCTAGATTTTGACCCCAAAGTGCATTTGACCCCAACGAGCGCTGGCTGTGAAGTTTACCGCACTTTGGGGTTGGATCCCAAAGTGCGTTTGAACCCGAAGTGCGGTGTTAAAGAGCTGCACTTATAAACTTTGGACTATATTCACAATTTCAAATTTAGAACTGAACATTGACACTTTAACATAATGACTTACTTTTTGTTAATACAGCTACAGCAATGATATTTGGTCTTTACACACAGTTTAAGATGCAAAATTCAACTCAGATTCAGATTTGAACAGTTATATAGATTTGACCTAGTGATCTACATATTTATATTTTAGCTAATAATATCTTATTTTTACTGTCCGTTTAAGGTAAGGGTGGGGGAGGGGGGGTTTATGGTCCATTTTGAAATTGCTGTTCTCATTGTTTTATATGTATGTTTAATCATTTTAGTAATGGGATGTAAAAAGTCATTAGTTGAACAATTTGGTTGTTTTAATGACCAGTTGTTTTACCTATTTACAATAATAGATAACCTATGATTTAATAGTTACCTAAACATAGCTCATATATAGTGTAAGATATTTAGAATTAGAAAAAATAATATGACGTGTACTATAAATATCAAAGGCTTTTATGAATTTTTAAATAAACACTTAAGATTACAAATATACAGGCATAATAATGTGTTTTTTTAAATTAAAGACATGTCTCAGAATAATTTGGCGGACCACAAACCTTCCAACCAGAGCTCGACATTAGACACGAAAGTCTGGGGAAATGCATCATCAGATAAGGCTGTAGATGGAATTTGGTATTCAGATATGTTCAATAAAACTCAAATGCATTTACAATGCTCACATACCTACCAAACTAATAAACATCACTGGTGGGTAGTCAACTTGGAACACATGAAACTTGTAAGGAGAATCAAAATTTTAAATAGAAGCGATTGTTGCGGTAAGATATGAATTTTCTTATATATGCTTTCGGAACGTTAATGTAGTTTTTCCTACTCTGCTTATTTATTTGAATTACAATATATTTAACCATTAACATTGATTTGTGCTCTATTTGTGAACAAATAGGTTGTGATGAAATTCTTATTGTTCACGACTGCTTTCTAAGCGTATATATGTACCTGACTGACAGTAACTTAACCAGCGCATCCTACGCAGCCGAGTAGTTAATCTCACTGACTTCGAATCACTTGCAACTCGCGACCGTGTGTCCGAATTCAGACCCGACCATTTCATAAATATTAGAGAGCTATCCAGAAAGTTTACTCAGTGATGGATGGTTCTACTCTGGTGACCAAATGCGAAGTGTATGTGTTACTTGTATCATAGTGTTTGGGGACCTTTCTGTTGAAAATTTGTCAGAGTAAAATCATATACATATTCATGCTAAGTGCGTTAACTGGAGTGCAGATATTAGTTACTTACCGGCACTCCAGAGCATGCCCATTGATTGGTTCATTTTCCTGGGGTGTGCTTATTTTGGCGACCGATCAAATAGCCCCGTGTTTTGATGCTCTTTCTATAAAATAATACTCTATCGTATTACATCACTGTTAAGATAAGCATCGTGCTAAGTTAACCGTATGGGATGACTTCTTCTATAAGAAAATGTTCCTGGTATAAGATTACCTGAAAACTCTTTGGCAGTTTTTGTTTTCACCAAAACAAGTTAGTGTTGTTAAAATTTTCTGTTCCTCCGGGATCATTGATTCAAACACATTAAATGTTGAAAATTGAGTATCGCTCAAACGAGTCTGCAATTTTCATGTAGTTTTGCTGTTTTGATGCTTCTTTTGGATCACCCTTTTTGCAGATATTTCATTTTACATTCAATGCCGTTAAATCTTTTTGACAATCCTTTAGTCATCACAAGTAATTAAACCCTCAAACCCTGTCCTCTCACATTCAGGACAGTCATTTTATCAGGTCTCTTTGAAATAAAAATAAACCAATAAATATATCGCTGCTACAGAACACTTTTATATATTTTGTCCAAAAAGTTTGCCACAATATACATAGCATATTGATATATGAATAGAAATTTGTTGCGTTTCCCTTCCTGGACGATGCTGCACAGTTTTGACTAAAAGCTCCTGCCAACACGTTGTCGGGTTGAAGTCAATAGTAACATAACGATGACATAATTGACAAAGATTTCATAGATAATGACGTAATTTTATGATATATGTCTGACATCATATTCTTAAATGCGTTTACTACGTTAACAGTCTAAAGATGCTGTTTTGTAAATGAACCTCTCGCCAAAAAGAGTTTGCATTATTATAAATTCGTTATACAAATTGCTCATTGGATAAACAGACGAATACAGCCTTGCTGGCAAGCATCTTGGGTCATATTTATCGCATTTAGACTATATCATACAATTATAAACTGATGTTTAGGGCAATACCTGAAGACGATAGTATAATTTTCATATAAAAAAAACGACCATAAAGGCTTCTGTGAATGTTTTATTACATAAGTTATGAGTATTACTTGTCAATTGTCAGTTTGAATACAGATATTGTAATTGATTTAATGAAATCTCAATGATATCGCAATTTCATCTGTATAGAGATAATTCAGTACGTTTACAGGCATGTTCAGTAACATGTACACATCGTATCGTTAATTATAAATCAGATGTATTATCGTAATATTCCCTACTCATTAATATACTAGTTGTTTATAATCCTTTCGTTACTTTGTATTTGCTAAGTTGTTTCCGCTTAATAACTTGACTTATAGACTTATTGACTGTATATTATGATCGCCTTCAATCATGGTCGGATACCCATGGTTTGATTAACATGTAACATAACAAATAAAGTAAATGTTATTGGTTCGGCCGTGCGTATCCGACGATGCCTTCATTGAGTAGAAAATCCTTATTGTTTTTAGCGCCGACGCGTAAAGGTCACGGCCACACTGTCCTATTTTGTGTGTGAAAACAATGACCATTTAACTAGTAGTTAGCCTTTAAACTTCATAGAATGACCCACGATTAGTAAAATACCAGTCTTGATTTGAGCAACGATGAACGAAGGTGAAGCTTAAAATAACCTGACACTAAAATCTGTTTTCACTTAACTTGACCTAGATCCGTCACATTACTATATTACTTGTGTGTGTGTGTGTGGGGGGGGGTGTCAAGGAATGAAGTTGAAGGTCACAATGACCTTGAATATGAAAAGCTTCTCTGCTCAATACATGATAAAAAATTGAGAATCATGCTTTAATGTTTGTTTTCGTTCAATTTATATGGAATTGATTATGTTTTTAGCGGAACGATTGCACAATGTGACAGTCACTGTTGGGGATGTAGAGGGTCAGATGAAACAATGTGGAAGATTTATGGGTCCTGGTAGTTTAGGACAACTTGTCAACATCTCGTGCACGACACCGCTCTTTGGTCAGTTTGTGAAGATAGAAAAATACAGCGATACCAATTTATCATTGTGTGAAGTTGGAGAATATCCATAAAACTATAAAAGCTCTATTGTGTATTTTGCTGATAATTAGTTTTCTTATTCGATATATATTCGATGGATGAGGTTACTGTTTTGAAAATAAACGCATGATTTCAGTGAAATAAATACTAAATGAACATGTGATTTATGTCCAATTTAAAAACATAGTTGCTTTGAACTACATAGTTGTTTTTAAAGCTGCATGCCTCCAGATGAGCGAAAATATTTCTATATAATCAAAAACTTGAGAAAAATGTTCTAAATTTTTTGGAAAAGTAAAAATATTCAAGATTCAAGTAATAATTTACATGTTATGTACGATTAATGACTGATTTTTCAGTATTTATAACTATATTTCTACTGCGTTACTAACGCAGTAAGGGCTATTTTTGCATATTTTGTCCTTATTTTCGAAATATACGTGGGTTGTAAGTGCCATTGATAATGTGTAAATTGCTTCCTTTTGGTTATTTCACTAAATAATACGTTTAAACACATTTTCAAAATTTTCATGAAAATTAGCATTAATATGGAGGCGTGCTGTTTTAATATTCATGAATAAAATGAGCATATAGTTGCTGCTTTGTCTCTGTCTTCAACTTTACTGGGACAACTTGATACTATGAGGACAAACTCTAATTCTAGTGTAAAAATGGTGTTACAGTGTGTGGCTGCTTTATGCAATTCGTGTTTTTGCCGCGCGACCCCGCCAATCAAAAAGTCGAGAATTAACAAGTGAAAATGGCGGAGACGCGCTAATAAGCGAGGGCGCGGGGTGAAGTTTAATAAATAAACATTCAGTGACATATAATATTATTCACGTATATGTCACATATAAAATGAAAACAGAATACACAGATTATCGTTTAAAACAAATTTTAACTTCAGTTCTGACCATTTAACTATTGGACTTTTGTTTTCTGGCACAAATATCGTTTACATTGAGAGCAGTAAAAACACAACAGCAACAAACCAACAACAAACAAACAAAACACATACTTTAAATTCATGCATGTAAGACATTCCATAAAAAATGTGAAGTTCTTTAATGCAATTTATAACATCGATATTAACTGTACAACGTTTTGTTTTCCCATTTCCAAAACATTGACTTGTAATATGCCGTTTATATGAAATTTTAGATATTAAATTAATTAACAGTAGCTAAACTAAATTAATTGTCATTGAAATTATAAAATAGCTTGCTCTCAAGCAACTGTACACATTTTTAATTTGTTCTCCCAAACAACCGTACAATGAGTAAGTAAGCAACTGTACAGTTAGGAAACAACACCAGTAGTGATTTATTTGTCAATTTTTTCCTAAACCACTGCGTTGACACTAGATACTTTTAATTTTTGTAAGGTCATATGATTATTCTTCAAAATATCCAAAGGATTTGCTCGCATATTGTTCGTAAAGCTTGAAATCGGTGTCCGAAGACAACAGTTGGGACATTTTGTTTCAGAATAGGGGTGAGAAATCATATTTTTATTGAAAATATAAGTTTTAAATCCGAAGGATTTAGACCTGAAATGATATCTTTTATGTAACTTCTAGTTATAAAAATAAAAATTACTCCATTATTGGTCTTTATTGAACTTATTTATAAATTTTCAGTTCAAAATCGGCGATTTTTTCGCGTTTTGCTTGCTCGCAAGTGGAAGTTTAAGTGGACAAGGAGTGTACGCTGTGATCATGGCTTTATTGTATTGCCGATTCCGCGCATATTCACTTCGCTGTAGATCATTATCCCTGTTCTGCTAAGTTCCGTCCATTGTTTTCTCGTTTATGACACACGCTTTCATTTACTTGGAGGCCATACATTTAAGGAATGGCACGAAAGTGTCATATTGAAGGTTTCATGATAACCGCCGTATGAAAACATCTGCAACTTTTTCTAACTTGAAAATTTCACTTTTTCATGTTTCAATGCTTAATTCTGCTTAAGCCAGTGCTTGGGGGCGTAGACGGTAACGTGCAGTTTCCATTACCGTCCATGAACAGATTAAATAAAACCGATTCTGCAATGTTTCCAGTTTTGTCGTTTTGGGCGTTCTTAAATATTCCGTTTTTCTCTATTTTATCGTCTCGTCGTGACATGGCTCAGTCATCTTGTCGATACAGTGTTTCGTCGTATCATCGCTTTCACGTTAAGTTTTGGAATGATATCGCCATTCTTTCGCTCATGCACATGCATATCCATACCCAATGATGCCAATATGCCTACTCATTTAACAACCGTTCGTCGCATCTGCATATTGTTCGTCGATTCGGCGTATCTTTTAATCACCTCAGTGTATGGTTTCGTCGCTTCGGCGTTTTTGTTTTAATTAAGGTAGGTGGTGCAATAAAAAGATGGCCCTGTGACATCGCTTTGGGGTCAATCGCACTTTTAGGTGACACTGAAATATTTGAGGTGGAGTTCAAGATGACGGTCGATGTCTATATACATAAATATTTCTTAGTGTCATTTTGATGCTGATGTGGCAGTAATAAAAATAAATTCTTGATGTTTAAGTGGTTAATTTTACTTGAAATATCTTAAAATTGCGGCTATTTAACAAACTACTATAGTACTTAAATTGCGAATGTATTCCTACAAATTCGAAAAATATCCTGTTCTGTCAGCCATTAACAAGATATCTTTTGGTGACACATTGAACCCCATATCAAATATGATTGGGGTGTAATAAAATGCAAATAGTGTCATCTCAGTGCTTTTTAATTTCTATCGAAATGACTTGTAACAAGAAAGTTAGAAATAAAATTTATTATAAATTAAATAAAGTTATGTGTCGGTAATATCAAACGTTTTTTCATCAATTAATGCCTTTTTGACTTTTTGAAATTTTGACTTTCATCCCGTGATTTTTACGTTTGTCAGGTACCAGTCATGTTTTGAAAAAACGAATCTGTTTGTTGTACCACCACAACCGCTGTCATTTTGAAATGAGACGAGATGTCTTTTTCCGGAAATTACAAAATATACGTGTCTGAAAATAAACATTCAATAATTGGACGTGAATATTTCATTTAAATAATTATACACTTATGATCTTGTTAAGCACGATGAATTCTAATAATATGGCATCCATCTTGGAAGCCATCTTAAATGTTTCATTTTCACAGTAGTGGCATGCAGATTGACACAGCCTGAATTCCTTTCAATGAAGTATTTTCTACATCATTCAACATAGAAAAAAATTAATCAATTCAGAAATGTTATCTCCGTTTAATATATCTACAAATAGGATAAATTCACATTTTTTAATTGGTCCTGATAAGTTCATATCGTATAATGAACTGGATTTTGATTAGATGTGTGACATGCAATCTCTACAATTATCGGCACACATCGCTCGTACACCAAAGTACGTAAAGCACTTTGGGGTCAGACCCCAAAGTGCGTTTGACCCCATAGTGCAGTGTTACATGGCCCCAGCCTAACCCTGTAGTTTCAGAACATATCACTAAGTAATACATGTAGACTGTAAGAACAAATTAGATGATCATTTCTTGTCGATTTATTTTATTCTCCATTTGTTAGATAATGGATACAATTATGTAAATGTATACATTTCTTTTCACTTAATATAAAGTAATTAATATAATGAACAATTAACAAAATACGAGTACTCAGTAATTTTATGCACGATCAAAAATATTTTCTTTATTTTATATTAATTCTTCCATTATTGATTTATTATTAAGTATAAAGAATGCAACAGACATTTCAAACTTCGTTTAAATAGTCCTACAATGTGACAGCACGTATCGTATTCAAACTAGATATGCCATATGTACACTTTCTGTCATTTCTTAAAGAGACCAGAATTTTTTCTGACAGGATGGGACTTGAAATATCTTTCCGAGATTTGTGTACCATTTCATATAGGTCTGAATCAAATACCTGCAATAGCAAATTTTCAAGTCATTCCCTCTGGATTTTTATTCTTATGCAGAACGACCTAAAATTGAAAAGTGGTTATTTTTTCATTTTAAATGCTTCACTTGATTAAAAAAGAAGAAAATTGACCTTAGCGGAGCTCCTTTACAGAGAATATCAATATCAATATAATAATGGTGGGTGAAAAGACATCATAATTATTATATCCAGTATTTCTACGGATTGGTAAGCAGCCACTGCATTATTTTGATGTATACAGTGTATATACGATAAACTCATATACATGCATATCAAATTAATACAGAAATGTGCTGCAATAAGTACACTTGGAATATAAAAGGACTGTTAATTTTAGTAAGTAAATTTTAAGTCGGTTACAATTTGACAAATTATAATATAAACATGCATTGAAATAGTTTTCATAATCTATTTTAGGCTTATAATTTGTTTCAGTTTGTTATAAGGATTTACCCAATGATTGCTCTTTTATGTTGAAAATAAACTAGTTAATAGTATTGCAATAACTATTTGTTATTTGAAATTTTCCTTATTTGATATCACCAACATATTTACCTATGGAGCTGTACATAATTATCGAATTCTCATTGCATTTCTTTTGTAATGGTGTGAACATGGAGAACTGTGGATATCATTATGCTATAACATAAAGTTAACAATATGATATCTGCATCACATAATGATAATAAAACCAAAAACACAAACTATGGTAAAATGTCATTTTATTACAATGGTGCAGAGATTTTGAATATAATACCATCTAAAATCCGTTTTTCTAATTCTCTGACATCTTTTAAAAGTAAATATAAAAACATATCTTGCAAATAAAATAAATTTCTTGATAAATCTTATGTTATTATGTTGTAATAATATTATGCATGTATATTTGTTGAATTATTTGTAAATGAAACTTGTATGAATGATTTGTAATATCTAAAATGTGTGTTTGTCAAACCAATCCAATAATGTTTGTTAGAGGACCAAATCATTATTGACGATGATTGGTGATTTGTGTGCGTGTGCGCGCGCCCTCGTGCGTGTGTGTGTGTAGATTTTCAGTGAATATATGTTGTTTGTTCTGAACAATGGTATATCTCCATGTGTCACCTTCTTTAAATAAAGATAATTATTATTTTCATTGACATCATTATTATTATTGTAATTATTATTAACTTATTTTAATCAAATATTTTAATACATGCGTAACTTGAGTATCTTCAAAAGTGATGGTTTTGAAAACTTTTGCTTACCATCAATCCAAACACAAAGTTTTGCAAAAGTACTTTTTCCGAAAAGGGACTATTTGCGTGTTCACGGTCATTTGATGAATTAATCAAAAAGTACGTTAAGTTTTGACTGATTCAAGTACATCTGTATGCTGTTCCTTTATTGATAAATTACAGTCCAAATAATTACCTTAATAAGCAACTTATTAATAAAAATCAGAACAGTAAAAATAGACGCCAAGTCAATATTTACTTACGCTAGGTTCCCGAAATGAAAATATTTATACTGAAATTTGATATTAAGTGAATTTATGCTCTCCGATGGGTGGATTCAATTGAGACACCGTTTTTTTGTATACTGGTTCTAATATTTTTTTAAATGATTAAAATGAGATTCATTAACTTCAAATGATGTCTGATGATCTCTCCAATAATCTTAATAACGCGCTACGCGACAAGATGAAGACAACAAGCTATGAAGCACGACGAAGACAACACACTAAGCGACACGACGAAGACAACATGCTATGAAACAAGAAGAAGACAACACGCTACTCGGCAAGATAAAGACAACGCACTTTATAACACGACGAAGAAACCACACTAAGCGAGACAACGGAGGTAACACACTACGCGACATAACGCTGCGTGGGCAATTCACAACACGACCGGACGAAGATAACATACTTCGCGACACGACGAAGTCAACACGCTGAAAGACACGACAAAGACAACACACTACGCTCCAGGATAAAGACAATACATTACGAGACACGACAAAGGCAACATGCTTTTCCAACCGACAAAGTAAACATGCTACCCGACACGACGGATGCAACATGATACGCGATACGAAGACAGAACACTCACCACTCGACGAAGGCAACATGCTACGCGACATGAGAAGACAGCACACTACGCGACACAACGAAGATAACACACAGTGTGACACGACAAAGACTGCAAACTACACATCACGATAAAGACAAAACACTACTCCACACGAAGAAGGCAACACCTTACGCAACGCAACGAGGAAGAAAACAAGTTAATTTTGTTAATTGTTGTATTTACAATGAATCAGTTTCAACAAATTTCATCAGCGGCATTGGACCGTAACATCATAAATCACAAGGATTCATATTTAACAGTACGATTACGTCACCAACTACAATTGTTGTTATATAAGCCGAATAAGCTTTTTGGGACGCGTCTTACTGCACCAACTGTTGATTGTACATTTTTCTTTCCATGCTTTATAAGCAGAATATAAAATTACATAACTAAATATTAGGTTTAAAATAATCAGTACATGATTTTTGTATTATACGTAATATATAGTACGCTGTGCATTAAAATGACCTGGTGAATCATTTTATGCAACATTTATTCAAGACTGACCGAATTATTTGGATGTTTTTGTACAAAAAGAGTATAAGAATTTTTACTTTTATTTGTTAACATATCAAAAAAGTATACAAATATCCATATATTTTATTGTTTTAACATTGTGAGCTTGATAATGCTTGATTGTGCTTAAATCAAATTTAATACATATTCTACTAGTACATTGTATGTTGTATTTTCTTGTTTAAAAAGGTGTAATAAAGAGAAAGAACTTCCAAATGAAATATCATATTTATATGAGGATAATGAAACCGCCGTTTTATTTTTCTAAATTCTGAAACATTGAAAGATTTTGAAACACCAAATTATAGTGGCTGATGAGGTAGGCTACGCTTTGCGCGTTGCAATGTCGATAGCGACAACACAACCTATATTGTTATCGCCATTTCGTCTTGAATCTAGCGAAACATGCCAAACGGCGTGTTGTTGTGTGGCGCGTTGTCGCGATGTCGCCCTGTTGCGTGGCTTATATATATATATATATATATATATATATATATATATATATATATATATATATATATATATATATATATATATATATATATAAAGCCGATCCTTAGATTTGAGGACAATGTGACATCGCAACATCACGCCGCACGACAACGCGCCGTTTGGTGTACTTTGTTAGCGCGATAACATGTTGTCGCTAGCGACAACACGACGTGCAAAAGTGTTCCAAATCAGCTGCCATACCAAATATATATCGCCATGTAGTAATTAGCAAATTAAATGATTAAACTAGTGGTCAAACACGATGTGACATGTTTCATTATTTAAAGACGACCCTGATCTAGCATTGAAACTGACGTATGATTATTATGTCAAACGTTTTATTCACTTGTACTTTCATATTTTATGAAAGAAAATTTCGGGAATTTAAATATGCGCATCTTACACGAGTAAAATTAGAAAAGAATTACTAACTTGTATCAAAAATGTCCGCTGTACCTGCTCCTCCATGACATCATTAAAGGACTACAATTCGAATATGTTCTTAATTGAAAGGGTCTCTGCACAAAATACTTGTATTACACGTTCTTTCTGTTGTATGTTTTCAGAGTAATAATGTTTCCCTGAAAAAACAACCGATCGTCTATATTTCCCGTAGTGATTCTTTCAGCGCATGTCATCGGCTAAATAGCAATAATCTTTGAGATGAAGATAACTGAGTTGCCTTTGGTAAATGTAATAACCCTAGAGGACACGGTCACAATTACAAAGTCGAGGTGACTCTTCGTGGTCCTGTTGACCCTGTGACCGGAATGGTGCTTAATCTGACATATCTGAAAGCTTGCATAGAAAAAGCGTTTATGTCAATACTTGATCATAAAAATTTGGATTTAGACGTGGACTATTTTAAAGATAAAGTCAGCACAGCAGAGAATATTGCAGTGTATATTTTGGAGAGAATGGCTGAACAACTTACACCTGGACTTTTATATGAGGTCAAAGTGCATGAAACTGAAAAGAATATCACTATTTATAGAGGCGACGATATGACGGGCTGGAAGTGAACATTCATAAATGCATGTTTCATCCATTTTTTTTTCAGACGCACAGACAGATCTATGATTTTTCCAATCTAGTCAAATTATATTTTCTTAGATGTTAAGTCTTGTTCAAAATAAAATTGCCATGACAAAAGAGTTTTGGCCTTCAAACGATAATTTATCTTCATAGAACAGTTTTCTCTGTGTATTTTGTTTACTTTTCAGAAGGCTTTTTATCTTTAATTAAAGCGCCAATGATTGTTTTTTTTTTATATCAGAGACAACCGGAAACATGACATTTTGTAAATACACGATGATAAGCACGCCGTTCCCTTCGCCAAGCAAACATGTGTGGTAGAATGGGTAAAATACCTTGAGTGCAATTGCTCTATAAATCGTACGTGTTCTGACATTAGTAAAACTGACTATGATCACCATAACGAGTAATATTGCGCGACAAGATACACTCATAATTAATATCTATGTCCAAAACATTTTAAATGCTTGACATGATAGGAAAATGAGCTTACACATTTAATTAGTACAATTTTTATAACTTAGTTATACAGGAGTGTTCTTGTCTGCAATATAATTGGATTATTGTTAAACTGAAGTCAACTTGGTTGTTTATTTTAAGCGGAAACTTTTAAATAAAATTTTAAAGGCCCTGGTAAAAGTAATTCAGTCGTGTTAATTTTCTAACGTTACAGGACTTCAGAGACTGACAACTCCATATATATCATTGTAGACATCAGGCAGACGAAATATGTCCCACTGCCGTCGGAATAATATGTTTTCGAACTTGCAAAGTCGATGTCTGATTACCATATGCTTACGGATTACTATACTGTACTGATCAGGCGGACCTTATTTAATGTGATCATTAATTCGAACCGATACCTACCAAACTAAAGTAGTGCAGAGAAATCATAAAACTCAGTGTATATGCAAGCGTGTTTCGTTTAGGACATTTGCGGGGTTAATATACAGTTTTCAAGGCAGAATTCAATATTTAAAGGAAGCTAATGAAATATTTGTAATAAATATGATGCGGTAATTCTGGTTTAATTTTATACATGCACTTATAACCAGATATTTAATTATTTATGACAGTTTATACACTGATAAAATGACTTCAAATACCATTGCATTGATCACCATCATAAGATAAACGTAACAGAATTATTCCCCAAAGTGTGTCTGTGGACTTTGAAATGGCAGGTAAATAAATATAATTGAGCCGCATCACGACAAAACCGACATAGTGGGTTTGCGACCAGCATGGATCCAGACAATAGATAAAAATACAGAATCCCTAAAGAAAGCCCAACACGACAAAATTGAAAATGTTGCAGGCTCGGTTTGATTGAGCCTGTTCATGGACGGTACTGGAAAGTGCAAGTTACCGTCCACGCCCCCTAGCACCGGCTTAAGCAGAATTCAACATTTAAACATGAAATAGTAAAATTTTGAATTTAGAAACATCCGCAGATGTGTTCATACGGCGGTTATCATGGAACCTTCAATGTGACACTTCCGTGCCATTCCATGAAAAGCGGCGTATGGTCCCCAAGTAATAAAAAGCGTGTGCCCTAAACGAGAAAACAATGGGCGGAACTAATTAAAATGGAATTTTGAAAGGGGATCAGAGGTTATGAAGCCTGCATATCACAGATAAGACGTCAAAAGACAAATTTAAAAAGCAGGCAACATATCCTAAGGGTGATTCAACGTTATTCAAGTAGGAATATTGGAACCACCCAACTAGAAATGCCGAAAAGTTGAAACTAAAAATACCACAAGCACAACAATTATGTCGTGCTGAACGATCTTCAAGGATCGAAAATATAACATCATTGATTAAATGTACGGGGAGACTTTTTACAGCCGCCACACGGCACAAATAACACGGATGTGATCGATTGCAGAGGAAATGTTTCCATATACTATATATAACATTAATGGAAAAATTGATTATAGAAATTGTTTCGCAATCGAGCTTAAATAAATATGTTTAAAACACATAAGGTTACATTCTTATGTATTTCGCTGTTTTATTTGTGTTTTTCCTCAGTATATAAATCTGTAATAAGTTGGGGTACAGCTTAATTACAGCTCTTAATTATTAAGTACAGCTTAATAGTCCATTTTATGGAATTTCCTTATCAACCTTTAGTAAGAAAATAACAGTAATTGATTGAAAAATGACTCGTTCTACTTTGCCGCCTTTGTTAGAATGCTTCCACAGAATCCCCATTTAACAGTTAATAATTTATCATTCAACTTTGAAGAAAACTTGTCATGTGTGATGTTAACTTCATCATATCTAGTTAACTGAATTTTGTATATTTAACGCGTACGCGCAGTCTGATCAGGATCCATGCTGTTCGCTATCAGTTTCTCTACTTGTAATAGGGTTGGTAAGCGAACAGCATGGATCCTGATCAGACTGCGCGGATGCTCAGGCTGGTCTGGATCCATGCTGGTCGCAAACGCACTATGTTGGTTTTGTCGCGACGCGACTCAATTCATTCTTAATGCGTTAAATATACAAAATTCAGTTAACTAGATATGATGAAGTTAACATCACACATGACAAGTTTTCTTTAAAGTCGAATGATAAATTATTAACTGTTAAATGGGGATTCTGTGGAAGCATTCTAACAAAGGCGGCAAAGTAAAACGAGTCATTTTTCAATCAATTACTGTTATTTTCTTACTAAAGGTTGATAAGGAAATTCCATAAAATGGACTATTAAGCTGTACTTAATAATTAAGAGCTGTAATTAAGCTGTACCCCAACTTATTACAGATTTATATACTGAGGAAAAACACAAATAAAACAGCGAAATACATAAGAATGTAACCTTATGTGTTTTAAACATATTTATTTAAGCTCGATTGCGAAACAATTTCTATAATCAATTTTTCCATTAATGTTATATATAGTATATGGAAACATTTCCTCTGCAATCGAAATTTTCCAAAAACGTGTATAAAGTATGTAAATCAAACAATTTTAAGTCCCAGATTTACATTAAAACATGTTTATATCATTTGATTGGAATAAACAGTATATAAAGTTATACATGCCCCCAACCACAATATTTCGAAATATCAAACTTGAGAAGAATTTGTACCATTTGCTCCAAAAAATCTCCGTTGCGTAATATAGTCATACCGTGTACAAATTTCGGTACACGGTTCACTCGGTCATATAATAGTGCAATGACCTCTCCAATTATATAGTCATCGTAAATTGTATTCACAACACTAAATAACAATACCCAGTATAACACATAAAAATTTTACGGTATTATTATATAGGATTTAACCTTACCATAGCATACTTTATACATGTATATATATATATCATTTAAAGACCAATATTTTATCATTTCAAAATGAGCAACAGCAGCAACAACAATAACATAAAAGTTCAACCGGTTACTACTGCCCAGGATATACATCATGTTGCGCTTGGTCATCTGTATATTTCAATGGAAGAATAAAAAGTATGATAATATGTTGTCATTAATTGTAAGCAGAAAATGTATGTTTAACACAGATTTGAAAAGCTCCAGAGTGTTTGAATTATTCACAGTATTTAGAAATAATACAATGAAGCCATTAATGTACTCGTAGTTGAAAATCAATAGTTATGATTCCATCTCAGAATAAACTTATATATAGGTCTTTTAACCCATCGTGTATATCCAGTAACGCAGGAATGTGCAAATAACATAAACGTAACGCCGAATCTGTGCAACGCTGTGGCCAAATCGAGCAAGACGGTGAGTAAACCGAGAATATTTTATCCTAATTTAAGTTAAAAAAAAATAAATGAGCGCATACGGCTGTGAGGACATTATACTTTAACCAGCATTTTTTTTCTAGAAATATGTTTACTTTTTTAAAACTATCCTTGAGAATGACGTCCTGACTACCGCGAGAAGGCGACTTTTTGGCTTGTGAAAAATTAATCAGCACAGCAACGCATTCAAAACTTTATGTTCTACATAATCTGTATACTTGAGACATTTTCCAAACTACTATAATACAACTCTGAAGCAGGTAAAATAAAATTCTGCTTCTTTTTATGAGTTAACCAAAGTTGCTCACGAAATCGGCGTTACGTCGTTAAAATGGCCTCCTTACTAAATTCAGTGTAATATGACACGAGTAGTTGAACAATTGAGCCGCGTCACGACAAAACCAACATAGTGCGTTTGCGACCAGCATGGATCCAGACCAGCCTGAGCATCCGCGCAGTCTGATCAGGATCCATGCTGTTCGCTTACAAACCCTATTACATGTAGAGAAACTGATAGCGAACAGTATGGATTCTGATCAGACTGCGCGGATGTGCAGGCTGGTCTGGATCCATGCTGGTCGCAAACCCATTATGTTGGTTTTGTCGTGACGCGGCTCAATTGTCTCAGGTACATCGAAAATAAAAAATCACAATGTTATACATTGTATATACTTTTTGTATTTAAATATATCTATGAAACACGATAATTCCCATTAATACACTAGTCAGGTCGTCATTCTCACGAAAGATCTTGAAAAAATAAACATTTTCATGGAAACATTTTTTGATGACGTTTAGATAATAATGTGTCAGCAACCGAATGCACTGGTTCATTTTTTTCAGTTTGATGCATAATGAAAAAAAATTATTTATTTTCCGTGGTCAGAATTGCATGATTTTGCATTTTTTTGCACAATATCTTCGTCCAGCGTTACTGAATATACACGGTAAAACCTGTCGGTAATATTTATAACGAATTTATGATACAGCCAAATTCTCTCTTATTAGTAAATATTGAGATTTCTCATAAATTGACAGCAGCCGTGTATATATAAGTTATAAAGATCTTTTGACAGGTTATATTGCCCTATGTAAACGGTTATAATATTGCAAACAACCGTTTATATATACGGCCATAAAACATGACAGAAATATTTATAATGAATTAATAGTACAGTAAGCATCTACTTTTGGAGATTGACAGTATCCGTGTATATAAAACGGATTTAGCTCAATACAGGATTGCAGTAGCACTTTGTAGAAATCTACGCTTAGAGAAATCATGATCACAAAATAGACAAATATCGTGTTTTTTTTGCCAATTTTTACATTTTTCATTCAACATCTCACATAAATCGGTGTGAAAACATGAATTAGAATTGTTAAAATTCATTCCGTTATGTAAAAAGGCAAAATTTTAGCATTTTATGATTCAGGACTCAGCCCGTTGAATTTTCGTACTATTTGTTCTATAGTAAATCAGTCACATTTGAGACTTAATTCTGGATTCCACTTTTCTTGATAAATTATATACTGTCTTAAACTTTAAACATGAACACTATCTAAGTCCAATGAGGCCCAAAATATAATAGGTTGGCCATCTACTTTTTTCAGAAATCTTCATTCTGTTGTAACACTGTTTAAATTCACCACTTTAAAAACTCCTGACAGCTGGTGGGTAGTACATCTTTAATCCTTCCGCCAACAAATGAGTTCCTGGAGAATTTTTAAAGTCATCATATAACACACAAAAACTACACATATGCAATAAATACACTTCAATTATGACTTAAATTGGGCCACTTCAAAATTTTAAAGAACTACTTTCTAGACTACAACGGGTTGGGTCTAATTCCGTACCGGGTAGAGACCATTCAAGCGCCTTGTCCGGTATATATACCTGAATACGGTATTTAGTGTGGTGCTCCAATCCTGTTTTTAGTCTCACTCATATAAAACTATATAAACGTCACGATTATTTAATGAAAAGCGACGTTACAAACGTTATATGAATGATTAATGAACTTAATGATCAATTTGTAACACAACTCGACTCAACTCAACTTTATTAGGCTATCGACATTTATATATACTATCACTGCCATTGGCCAAAACATATAATACAACATGAACATCTGGTAAGAACATGATCATAAAATGAGTTCTTATATTGCATATAAATTCGTAATGATAATAAACAGTGTAGAGATGTTACACTTTACATTATCTTTCATTAACAGACTCCATAAAACAGGGTGATTTTCAACTTTTTTTTTGTTTGGTTTTGTTTACTTTTTATTTCGATGGACTTACCTTATTCAGAATATGTCCATTAATATTATCTTTTTTTAATAAATATAAATTACCAAGACAGACTCTTAAATCTTGTTTGCAAAATACATTGTTTTCTAAATAAACGTACACAATAATAACAGTTGTTGTAAATAATATCATTACAACATAATTGGTCCATAATTGTGACATTTATTTTTTCATCTTGGCTACAAAACAATAAAATTCACATATTAACCAAATAGTATTTTCGTCCAAGTCGATTTTTTAAATTCATTTGATTGATAAGTTTTTTTAAAGCTACATGCCTCCAGACAAGCCAAAATATTTAAATAAAATCAAACTTAAAAAACTATTACTTAGACTTTAGAAATGTAAAAATATTAAAGACTCAAGTAATAATTGACATGTTATATGTGGTAAACGACTGATTTTTTCAATATATTGACTCTATTTCTACTGCGTTACTAACGCAGTAATGGCAATTTTACACAATTTAACCTCATTTTAGTAATTTACATGAGTTGTAAGTGAAATTAATTAGGTGTAAATTGCTTCTTTTTGGTCACTTCACATTATTATACGTTTAAACATATTTTAAAATTTTTCATAAAAATTAGCATAAATCTGGAGGCGTGCTGCTTTAAAAGGAAGGATTGAACAATGTGACAGGCATTGTTGGGGATGTTGAGAATCAGATAAACCATGTCCTAGCTGTACCCAATGTTTGGCCAATTGCATTGATTGTATATACTGATGCCGACTGCCTAACACAGTTGAGCTGAGTTCTACAAAACCCAAGCTTTTACTATTTTATACATATATATACAACAGTGTTTCTCCTTATTGACATCTAAATTCATTGGCTATAAATATTTTAAGTTTACAATTTTCTCAACCCATTAAAATAAAGAATTAACTGGTAATTAATTATTCAATCAGCATATCAATTGTTTTTCTCAAAATCAATACATATGGATTCAGACATTAGTTTTCATTTGACGGAACGGAACTGTTATGAAACGAGTTCAGGTACATGTTAATTAATAAACATACGAGTAGCAAAGAAAAAAGTGACCATTATATTATAATAATGTAATGAATACGTAAAGATTGTATATTCCATGGAAAACAAAGGGATTCAGGTGATAAAAAAAATATATCAAATTCAGTCATGCAATAAAAGTATGGACATAATGATCGTCATGTCGTGTATACGAGTTTTGATTTGTTTCATGAATATTTATCTTTTTATATCAGCGGATAGTGAACCTAAGATTTACTTTAATTATGAGCTAGATACAACACCTTGTCTGACACCTGTAACAGGATACAGTATTCAGGATTGTTTAAAGCTTTACGAAAACAACCTGGAAACAACCAACGTTATGGTCTACAAGAGAAGATTTCTCCTCTGTCAATTATGTTTTGTCACCAAGGAACCAATGAAAACGAAAACACCTGGATGTATATTGGCGCATCAACAAATTAATGGTAAAATGCAAAATTATTTACTAACTGTTTCATTTTTATTTTTTTCCATAACCAACAAAAACAAAAAATATAAATAACTTAAAAAAAATTGTCCTCATAAGCGTTTAAACTGCAAGAGCCCGAGGTTAGATATTTGGTATGCAATATTATCTAGTGTGTCTTCTTCAAATTATAATACTAAGGGCAAAATTGGCCTCACCCTAGGTCATTGATTTTCCTTGTATGTATTAAGTTGGAACTTAACTCTTCTCCAGCACAGTCAGGAGCTGAGATATTTCATCATGACCTCGTGAGCTACCTTAAAGTATTCAAAGCTACAACTAGGAAATTAAGACTAGATGCACATTTGCAGATGCAAAACTAAACTTTGAACATTGAACTCAGCTACATAGATTTTGATCCACTGACTTCATTTTTACATTTTGAGCTGGGCTGATAAATTCTAAACTATGTGCACAATTTCAAATTTAGATTTAAACATTGAAACGAGTTGACCAAAATTTTAACCGTATGACTTACTTTTTGTTAAAAGAGCTACAACAATGATAATTGGTCTGTGCGCACAGATTTAGATGCAGAATTAATCTTGATTTTGACCCTGTGACCAAACATGCTGTATTGTGAGCAACAGTTTCAGATTCGTGACAAAACCTGCTGTACTGTGATCAACAGTTTCAGATTCGGATTTGAACAGTGATAAAGATTTGACCTTGTAAACTACATATTTGTATTTATAGCTAAAGCTTTGAAATTTGAACTATGCCCACAGATTCAGATGCGGTTTTGAACTTGAATATCAGTTGCCTTACATTTTAACCTAGTGACAAACCTTTTAGCCCACCTGAACATTATGTCTTATACAGGCAGTGTTTCTTGGGTGAGCGATATAGGACCCATATTGGGCCTCAAACTTTTGTTATTCGTAAACACAAACCATTATATAACAAGTTTCTCTGTGACTTTAAATATTTTATAATGGTTAGTTATCATTCCTATCCATTAAAGGTAAGAGGTGGGCATATATGCCATTTTGACATTTCTTGTTCTCACGTTAAAGGTAAGAGGTGGGCATGTGTACCATATTGACATTTCTTGTTCTCAAGTTAAAGGTAAGAGGTGGGCATTTATGCCATTTTGACATTTCTTGTTCTCAAGTTAAAGATAAGAGGTGGGCATGTGTGCCATATTGACATTTCGTGTTCTCAAGTTAAAGGTAAGAGTTGGGTATGTGTGCCATATTGACATTTCTTGTTCTCAAGTTAAAGATAAGAGGTTGGCATGTGTGCCATATTGACATTTCTTGTTCTCAAGTTAAAGATAAGAGGTGGGCATGTGTGCCATATTGACATTTCCCGTTCTCAAGTTAAAGGTAAGAGGTGGGCAGGTGTGCCATATTGACATTTCTTGACCTCAAGTTAAAGATAAGAGATGGGCGTGTGTGCCATTTTGACATTAAATGTTCTCACGTTAAAGATAAGAAGTGGGCATATATGCCATTTTGACATAACTTTATCTCGAGTTAAAGACAGAGGTGGGTCTAGGTGCCATTTTGACATTTCTTGTTCTCAAGTTAAAGATAAGAGGTGGGCATGTGTGCTATTTTGACATTTCTTGTTCTCAAGTTAAAGGTAAGAGGTGGGCGTGTGTGCCATTTTCACATTAAATGCTCTCACGTTAAAGATAAGAGGTGGGCATGTGTGCCATTTTGACATTTCTTGTTCTCAAATTAAAGATAAGAGTTTGGCATGTATGCAATGTTGACATTTCTTGTTCTCAAGTTAAAGATAATAGGTGGGCATGTGTGCCATTTTGACATTTCTTGTTCTCAAGTTAAAGATTAGAGATTGGCATGTATGCAATTTTGACATTTCTTGTTTTCAAGTTAATGATAAGAGGTGGGCATGTGTGCCATTTCGACATTTCTTGTTCCCAAGTTAAAGATAAGAGGTTGGCATGTGTGCCATTTTGAAATTTCTTGTTCTCAAGTTAAAGAGGTGGGCATTTTGAGATTTCCTTATCTCAGGTTTAAGGTAAAAGAAGGTATAAGTGCCATTTTGATATTTCTTAATCTCAAGTTAAAGGTTAAAGGTGAGCTTGCTTGTCATTTTGACATTTCTTGTTCTCACCTTAAAGATAAGAGGTGGGCATGTGTGCCAATTTGACATTTCTTTTTCTTAAGTTAAAGATAAGAGGTGGGCATGTGTGCCATTTTGTCATGTCTTAATCTCAAGTTAAAGGTAAGAGGTAGATGTAGGTGCCATTTTGACATTTCTTGTCCTCAAGTTAAAGGTAAGAGGTGGGCATATGTGCCATTTTGACATTTCTTAATCTCAAGTTAAAGGTAAGAGGTGGGTATAGGTGCCATATTGACATTTCTTGTCCTCAAGTTAAAGGTAAGCATATGTGACATTTTGACATTTCTTGTCCTCACGTTAAAGATAAGAGGTGGGCATATTTGCCTTTTGACATTTCTTAATATCACGTTAACGATAAGAGGTGGGCATGTGTGCCATTTTGACATGTCTTATTCTCAAGTTAAAGATAAGAGGTGGGCATGTGTACCATATTGACTTCTCTTTTTTCACGTTAAATATAAGAAGTGAGCATATGTGCCATTTTGACAATTCTTGTTTTCACGTTAAAGGTAAAAGGTCGGCAAATGTGCCATTTGAACATTTCTTCATCTCAAGTTAAAGATAACAGGTCGGCATGTGTGCCATTTTGACATCTCTTGTTCTCCTATTAAAGGTAAGAGATGAGCATATGTGTCATTTTGACATTTCTTGTTTTGAAAATAAAGGTAAAAGGTGGGCATGTGTGCCATTTTGACATTTCTTGTTCTAAAGTTAAAGGTAAGAGGTGGGCGTGTGTGCCATTTTGACATTTCTTGTTCTCAAGTTAAAGGTAAGAGGTGGGCGTGTGTGCCATTTTGACATTAAATGCTCTCACGTTAAAGATAAGAGGTGGGCATGTGTGCCATTTTGACATTTCTTGTTCTCAAATTAAAGATAAGAGGTTGGCATGTATGCAATGTTGACATTTCTTGTTCTCAAGTTAAAGATAATAGGTGGGCATGTGTGCCATTTTGACATTTCTTGTTTTCAAGTTAAAGATTAGAGATTGGCATGTATGCAATTGTTCTCAAGTTAAAGGTATGAGGTGGACATGTCTGCAATTTAGAAATTTCTTATTCTCAAGTTAATGGTAAGAGGTGGGCATATGTGCCATTTTGATATTTCATGTTCTCAAGTTAAAGGTAAAAGGTTGGCTTGTGTGTCAATTTGACATTTTTTGTTCTCATTGTTTTATATGCATGTTGAATCATTTTCGCAATGATATTTAAAAAGTCATTAGTTGTACAATTTTGTTGTTTTCGCGATCTGTTCTTTTACTTGTTTACAATTATAGATGACATGCGATTAAATAATTACCTGAACATACGCTCATATATAGTGGAAGATATTCAGAATTAGAAAAAATGTTATGACATGTACTGTTAATATCAAAGGTTTTTATGAATTTTTAAATAAAGACTTAAAAAAATAAGATTGCAAATATACAGGCATAATAATGTGTATCTTTTAAATTAAAGACATGTCTCAGAATAATTGGGCGAAACACAAACCTTCCAACCAGAGCTCGACATTTTACAGGAAAGTCTTGGGCAATGCATCATCAGATAAGGCTGTAGATGGAATTTGGTATTCAGATATGCACGATGAACCTCGAACGCAATACCAATGCTCACATACTTTCCAAACAAGTAAACATCACTGGTGGATGGTCAACTTGGAACACACGAAACTAGTAAGGAGAATCACAATTTTGAACAGAAGCGATTGTTGCGGTAAGATATAATTTTTCCTTATATATGCTTTCGGAACGTTAATGTAGTTTTTCCTACTCTGCTTTTTTATTTGAATTACAATATATTTAATCATAAACATTGATTTGTGCTCTTTTTGTTAACAAATAAGTTGTGATTAAATTCTTATGGTACCCGCTAATCTGATAATTAGACAGGTTAGGGATCTGTGCATTGGGACTAAATGTCGATTAGTACAGGAACCAAGTTTAATGTCGGTTAAATATCCAGAAGGTTCATCTACTGCTTTTTAATCATGTATACATTGTATGTAACTGACTGACAGTAACTTAACCAGAGCAGCCTACAGAGCCGAGTAGTTAATCTCACTGACTTCGGATCACTTGCTACTCGCGACCGTGTGATAAATATAAGAGAGCTATCCAGAAAGTTTACTCAGTAATTGTTGGTTCTACTCTAGTGACCAAATGCGAAGTGTATGTGTTACTTGTATCATAGAGTTTGGGGACCTTTCTGTTGAAAATGTGTTAACTCGTATACATATTCATGCACAGTGCGTTAACTGGAGTGCAGATATTAGTTACTTAACGGCACTCCAGAACATGCCCATTGATTGGTTCATGTTTGCCTATTAAAAAACAAATGAGAAAGAACATCAAAACACTCGGCGATCTGATTTATACTACCACATTTCGATGCTCTTTCTATTAAATAATACTCTATCGTATCGCATCACTATAAAGGTAAGCATCGTGCTATGTTAACCCTGTGGGATGACCTCTTCTATTAGAAAATGTTCCTGGCATAAGAGTGCCTGAAAACTCTTTGGCAGTTTTTGTTTTCACCAAGACACGTTAGTGTTGTTAAATTTTTCTGATCCTTTAGGATCCTTGATTCCAACACATTGAATGTTGAAAATTGAGTACCGCTCAAACCGAGTCTGCAATTTTCATGTAATTTTGGATGCTTCTTTGGGATCATCTTTTTCAGATATTTCATTTTTGCATTCAATGCCGTTAAATCTATTTGACAATCCTTCAGTCATCACAAGGATTTAAACCCTCAAACCCTGGCCTCTCACATTCAAAACAGTCACTTTATCAGGTCTCTTTGAAATATTAATTAACCAATAAATATATCGCTGCTACCGAACACTTATATATCTTTTGTCCAAAAAGTTTGCCACAATATACATAGCCTTACCTTTCCTGGACGATGCTGCACAGTCTTGACTTAAATCGCCTGCCAACACGTTGTCGGGTTGAAGTCAAAAGTAACATAATGACGATAACATAAATGACAAAGATAATGACGTTATCCAATCATATATGTCTGACATCATATTCTTAAATGCGTTATCACGTTAACAGTCTAAAGATGCTGTTTTGTAAATGAACCTCTCGCCAAAAAAAAGTTTGCATTATTATAAATTCGTTATACAAATTGCTCATTTGATAAACAGACGTATATAGCCTTGCTGGCAAGCATCTTGGGTCATATTTATCGCATTTAGACTATATCATACAATTATAAACTGATGTTTAGATCAATACCTGAAAACGATAGTAAATTTTTTATATCAAAATCGACCATAAAGGCTTCTGTGAATGTTTTATTACATTAGTTATGAATATTACTTGTCAATTGTCAGTTTGAATGCAGATGTTGTAAATTATTTAATGAAATCTCAATTTCACCTGTATTGAGATAATTCAGTACGTTTCACGCAATGTTCAGTCACCTGTACGCATCGTATCGTTAATTATAAATGAGGGGTGTTATCGTAATACTCTTACTCATTAATATACTAGTAGTTTATTATTCTTTCATTGAGCGCGGAGGAAGGTAGTCTAGTACTGGTGTAACTCTCCAGGAACGATGGTTAGGAAACTACCCGCCTATATGACTGAAATACTGTTGGAAAAAGGCGTAAAATGAAACAAGCAAACAAACAAAATTCTTTCATTGCTTTGTATTTGCAAAGTTGTTTCCGCATAATAACTTGACTTATAGACTTATTGACTGTATTTTATGATTGCCTTCAGTCATCGTCGGATACCCAAGGTTTGATTAACATGTAACATAACAAATAAAATAAATGTTATTGGTTCAGCCGTGAGTATCCGACGATGCCTTCAGTGAGTAGAAAATCCTTATTGTTTTTAGCGCCGACGCGTAAAGGTCACGGTCACACTGTCCTATTTTTGTTCATGAAAACAATGACTGAACCATTTAATCAGTAGTTAGCCTTCAAACTTCATAGGATGATGACCTTAATTGAGTAGAAGATCCGTTAACGTGCACCAAGATCATGGTCTCAGTGAATGTGATAACTGTTCTCGCTCAATAGCTATGTAACCAAGTGATTCATAACTATCAAACTGTGTAGGATAATCACGCACCTTCAGTAAAAGATCCATATTGTTTCGGTGCACAGATGCATAAAGGTCAAAGTAACAGTGACATTTACTGTAAAAAATGTTTCCTCTCGACTTCATCAATTGCTGACGTTCGACCACGTTTTGTAAAATACCAGTCTTGATTTGAGCAACGATGCACAAAGGTGAAGCTTAAACAACCTTTCTCTTAATTTGACCTAAATTCGTCATATTACTATATAATATATATATGTGTGTGTGTGTGTGTGTGTGTGTGTGTGTGTGTGTGTGCGTACGAGCGTGTGCGTGCGTGCGTGCGTGTGTTTTGGGGTGTCAATGAATGAAGTTGAAGGTCACAATGACCTTGAATATGAAAAACTTCTCTGCTCAATACATGATAAAAAAATTGACAATCACGTTTCAATGTTTGTTTTCGTTTAATTTTTATGGAATTGATTATGTTTTTTAGAAGAACGATTGCATAATGTGACAGTCACTGTTGGGGATGTAGAGGGTCAGATGAAACAGTGTGGAAGATTTATGGGTCCAGGTGGTAAAGGAGAACGTGTCCACATCTCGTGCTCGACACCGCTCTTTGGACAGTTTGTGAAGATAGAAAAATACAGCGATACCAGTTTAACATTGTGTGAAGTTGGAGTATATCCATAAAACTGTTTTTTTTTATCAATAAAAGCTCTGTTTATTATTATTTATTTTTAGCTCTGTTGTGTATTTTGCTGATAATTAGTTTTCTTATTCGATATATATTCGATGACGTTACTTTTTTGTTGATGAAATAAACGCATGATTTTAGTGAATTAATTACTAAATGAACATGTGATTTATGTCCAATTTAAAAACAAACATGTGTATTTGTTTTTCACTACATAGTTGTTTTTATATGCAAGAATAAATATTCATAAATAAAATGAGTATATAGTTGCTGCTTTGTCTGTTCTTCTGCTTATCCGTGTGTCTGTCTTTCACTTTACTAGGTAAAAGCTTATCTACAACTTGATACTATGAGAACAAACTCTAATTCTAGTGTTAAAATGGTGTTACAGTGTGAAAAAGTTTATTGCACGTTAAAACTATTAAAAGCAGAAAAGAAATAACTCCGTAATGAAAACTGCTAAAACCAGAGAATAAATTGAAAGTATTAAAGGATTTTATTAAAACCTTACGCAATGATAGTGACCAATGTGAAGAAATGCTTAGTTTAAGAAATATAATTTTACCTTGCTTTAAAAGTGATTTAATTGTCTCCATTATTGAAACTTATTCATGGTTAATTATTGTGGCTGATATGTGTCTTTTCTTGTTTTTGCCGCGCGACCCAGCCAAGCGATAAGAATTAATAAGTGAAAATGGCGGGGACGCGAGCGAAAACACGCTGATAAGCGAGGGCGCGGGATAAACATTCAATGATACATTATATTATACACGTATACGTCACATATAAAATGAAAACAAAATACACTGATTATCGTTTAAAACAAATTTAATCTTCATTTCTGACCATTTAACTTCTGGACTTTTGTTTTCTGGCCCAATCGTCGTTTACATTGAGAGAAGTAAAATACACAACAACAACAAATCATCAACAAACAAACAAACACACAAACAAAACACACACTTTGAATTCATGTATGTAAGACATTCCATAAACGAATGGAAAGTTCATCAATGCAAATCATAACATCGATATTAGCTGTAAATCATTAGTGTATTTTCCCATTTCCAAAACATTGACTTGTAAATATGTCGTTTATATGAAATTTTACATATTAAATTAATTAACAATAGCTGAACTATGGTGAATCGTGAAATTATAAAAAAAGCTGGCCCTCAAGCGATGGTACACAGTTTTAATTTGTTCTCCCAAGCAACCGTACAATTAGTTAGCAATCAACTGAACAGTTAGGAGACAACACCAATGGTGAATTATTTGTCTTTTTCCCTAAACCACTGCGTTGATACCAGATGCTTTAAATATTTGTAAGATCACATGATTATTCAAAGGATTTGCTCGTATATTCGCTCGTAAAGCTTGAAATCGGTGTCCGAAGTCAACAATTGTGACATTTTTTTCAGAATACGGGTGGGGTGAGAATCGTATTTTTATGGAAATTATAAGTTTTTTTCCGAAGGGCTTAGGCCAGAAAAGATATCTTTTATGTAACTTCTAGTTATAAAGGTAACAATTCCACAATGAGTGGTCTTAATGGAACCTATTTATCAATTTTCAGTTCAAAATGGGCGTTGTTTCGGTATTGGCTCGCTAGCAAGCGGAAGTGGACAAGGAGTGTACGCTGTGATCGTGACTTTATTGTATTGTTGTTTCCGCGCATCGTCACTTCGTTTTAGCGCATCGTCACTTCGCTTTAGATCATATCCCTGTTCTTCTAAGTTTCGTCCAATGTTTTCTCGTTTATGACACACACTTTCATTTACTTGGAGGCCATACATTTATGGAATGGCACGAAAGTGTCACATTGAAGGTTTCATGATAACCGCCGTATGAAAACATCTGTGACTTTTTCGTCGATTCGGCGTATCCCTAATTCACCTCAGTCTATGGTTGCGTCGCTTCGGTGTTTTTGTATTAATTTAAGTAGGTGGTGCAACAAAAAGATGACCCTGAAACATCCACTTTTGAGTCAAACCAACTTTTGGGCAGCACTGAAATATTTGAGGTGGAGTTCAAGATGACGGTCGATATGTATATACATCAATATATCTGTGTCATTAAGACAGTAATAAAAATAAATGCTTGATATTTAAGTGGTTTCATTAATTTTACGACTTGAAATATCTAAAAAAAATGCAGCTATATAGCAAACTACTTTAGTACTTAAATTGCAAATGTATTCCTACCCTACAAATTCGATAAAGATCATGTTCTGTCAGCCATTAACAAGATATCTTTTGGTGACATATTGTACCCCATATCAAATATGATAGGGGTGTAAAAATAAAATGCATATAATGTGATCTAAATGCATTTAATTTCAATCTAAATGACTAGTAATAAGTAAACTAGAGATAAGATTTATTATAAATTAAATTAAGTTATGTGACGGAGATATCAAGCCTGTTTTACATCAGTTAATACCTTACGACAAATTTTGGCTTTCATCCCGTACATTCTCGTGGTTTTTACGTTTGTCAGGTACCAGTCATGTTTTGAAAAGCGTATCTGTTTGATGTACCATCACAACCGCTGTCATTTTGAAATGAGACGACATGTGTTTTTTCCGGAAAGAACAAAATTTACGTGATTGAAAATAATTCATTCAATAATGGGACGTGAATTTCATTTAAATGATTATACACTTATTATCTTGTAAAGCATGGTGAATTCTTATAATATGGCATCCACCTTGGAAGCCATCTTAAATGTTTCATTTTTCCAGTAGTGGCAGATTGACACAGCCTGGATTCTTTTCAATGCAATCTTTCTACAACATTTAACATAGTAAAAAAACAATAATTTATCATATTAGAAATGTTTTCTCCGTTTAATATAACTACAGATAGTGTAAATCCACATTTTAAATGAGTCCTGAACAGTTAATAACGTATAATGAAATGGATTTTGATGAGATTTTTGACATGCAATCTCTGCAATTATCGGCACACAATGCTAGTTCATGGATATGTTATCTTATTTATTATTACACACAATACACACCATACAAATAATTGAATATAAAACATAATTATAATAAATTGCAACCATTAGATATGACAAATTAAAATGTTCTATCGTCTGCTTTTGTTAGCCAACTTTATACATTTCGCCTACTTCGGTTTACAAAAAACTACATCAACTACAACATATTATTTTAAAATATATCTAAAATTTGTTTTTATTAATTGAATTTTGATGACCCAAAAGTGCGGTCGTTTGTCTGATGTCACAAAATGCATATATACCTCTGTAACGCACTTTAGGGTCAAATTTTGACCCCAAAGTGCGTTTGATCCCAAAGTGCGATGTTACATAGCCTCATCTTAACCCTGTAGTTTCAGAACATATTACTAAGTAATACATGTAGACTGTTGGAACAAATAAGATGATTATTTCTTGTTGATTTATTTTTTTCTCCGTTTGTTAGATAATGGGTACAATTATGAAAATGTATACGTTTCTTTTCACTTGATATATAGTAATTAATATAATGAACAGTTTACAAAATACGAGTATTCAGTAATTTTATGCACGGTCTTTAAAAAAATGTATTCTTTGTTTTATATTAATTCTTTCATTATTGATTTATTATTAAATATAAAGAATGCAAAAGACATATCAAACTTCGTTTAGTCCTATAATGTGACAGCACGTATCGTATTCAAAGTAGAAATATCATATGTACACTTTCTGTCATTTATTTCTTTAAGAGAGTTTTTTCTGACATGATGGGGTTTGAAATATCTTTCCGAGATTTGTGTACCATTTCATAAAGGTCTGATTCAAATACCTGTTATAGCAAATTTTCAAGCCATTCCCGTTCCTTTTTTCTCTAGCTTTTTATTCTTTTGCAGAATGACCTAAAATGAAAATGTTTTTTTTTACGTTTCAAATGCTTCACTTGCTTAAAAAAAGAAAGAAAAATGACCTTTGCAGAGCTCCTTAACAAAGAATATCAATATCAATATAATAATGGTTGGTGAAAAGACATCATAATTCATATACAGTTAAGCTCATCCAACCAGTATTTCTACGGTTTGGTAAGCAGCCACTGCATTATTTTGATGTATATATACGATAAACTCATATAAATGAATATCAAATTAATACAGAAATGTGCTGCAATAAGTACACTTGAAATATAAAAGGACTGTTAATTTTAGTAAGTAAATTTTCATTAACTTAGTCGGTTACAATTTGACAAATTATAATGTAAACATGCCTTGAAATAGTTTTCATAATCTATTTCAGGCTTATAATATGTTTCAGTTCGTTATAAGGATTTACCCAATGTTTGCTCTTTTATGTTGAAAATAATATCGTTAATGATATTGCTTTGAAATTTTCCTTTTTTGATATCACCAACATATTTACCTATTGAGCTGTACATAATTATCGAATTCTCATTGCCTTTCATTTGTAAGGATGTTAACATGGTGAACTGCGGGTATAATTATACTATGACATAAGTTTAACAAAATGATATCTGCATCACATAATGATAGTGATACCAAAAACACAAACTATGGTAAAATGTCATTTTTTTACAATGTTGCAGAGATTTTGAATATAATACCATCTAAAATCCGTTATTCTAAATCTCTGACATATTTTAAAAGTAAATATAAAAACATATCTTGCAAATCTAATATTTTTTTATAACTTTCATGTCATTATCTAATAATATTTAATTTGCATGTATATTTGTTGAATTGTTTGTATTTTAAAGTGACATTATGCTCATATTTTCATATTCAAGTTGAGCTGAACTGACTATATATTTCAAGATATTGACTGTTAAAATGATGATTTACCAACAGTTTATATTAGATTTTTTTTTAACTGAACGTTACAGGTAAATTCTAATGGATAGTTAAGAACAAATCGTTTTGATCCATGCGTTGTTTATTGTTAATTTGAAATAATTGTTTTTATTAACAGGAATTATGGCAAAATGAAAACTTATTTTAACTTTCACATGTTCACTCATTTATACACTTGGATGGGCATAATGTCACTTTAAATTTGTATGAATGATTTGTAATATCTAAAATGTATGTTTGTCAAACCCATCCAATTATGTTTGTTAGAGGACCTTATAATTATTGACGCTGATTGGTGATTTGTGTGTATTGGTGTGTGTGTGTGTGTGTGTGTGTTCATTGAATATATGTTGTTTGTACTGTACAATGGTATATCTCCATGTGTCACCTTCTTTAGATAAAGATAATAATTATTTTCATTGACATCATTATTATTATTGTTTTTATTATTATTAAGTTATATTAATCAAATATTTCTAATACACGTGTAACTTGATTATCTTCAAAAGTGATGGTTTTGAAAACATTTTGCTTACCATCAATTCAAACACAAAGTTTTGCAAAACTACTTTTTTCCGAAATAGGGATTATTTGCGTGTTCACGGTCATTTGATATATTAATAAAAAAGTACGTTACGTTTTGATGATTCAAGAATATGTGTATGCTGTTCATTTTTTGAAAAATTACAGCCCAAATAATTTCCCTAATAAGCAACTTATAAATAAAATTCAAAACAATCAAAATAGACGCCAATTCAATATTTACTTACGCTAGGTTCCCGAAATGGAAATATTAATACTGAAATTTGTTATAAAGTGAATTTATGCTCTCCGATCGGTGGATTAAATTGCAACACCGTTTTTGTAAACTGGTTCTAATGATTTTAAAAGGCTTTAAATGAAATTCATTAACTTCAAATGATGTCTGATGACCTCTCCAATAATCTTGAAAACGCGCAACGCGACAAGATGAAGACAACACGCTATGCGGCACGACGAAGACAACACACTAAGCGACACGACAAAGACGACATGCTATGAATCAAAATGAAGACAACACGCTACTCAGCAAGATAAAAACAAAGCACTTTATGACACGACGAAGAAATCACACTAAGCTACACAACGAATATAACACATTACTCGACATAACGCTGCGTGGGCAATTCACAACACGACCGGACGAAGATAACATACTTCGCGACACGACGAAGTTACACGCTGAAGACACGACAAAGACAATACACTAAGCTTCAGGTTAAAGATAATACATTACGAGACACGACAAAGGCAACACGCTTTTCCTCACGGCAAAGTAAACATGCTACCCGACACGATACGAAGACAGAACACTCACCACTCGACAAGGGAACATGCTACGCGACACGAGAAGACAGCACACTACACATCACGACAAAGACAAAACACTACTCCACACGAAGAAGACAACACCTTACGCAACGCAACGAGGGCAATAAGAAAGTTGCAACGTGGGCAATAAGAAAGAAAACAAGTTCATTTTGTTTATTGTTGTATTTACAATGAATCAGTTTCAACAAATTTCATCAGCGACATTGGACCGTAACATCTTAAATCCAAGGGTTCATATTAAACAGTACGATTACGCCACCAACTGCAATTGTTTTTATATAAACCGAATACGACAATCCTAGAAAACTTTTTGGGACGCGTCTTACTGCACCAACTGTTGATAATATAGGATTGTACATTATTCTTTCCATGCGTTATAAGCAGAATATAAAATTACATAAACAAATATTAAGTTTAAAATAATCATTACATGATTTTTGTATTATTCGTAATATAATTATAGTACGCTATGCATTAAATGACTTGGTATACATTTTATGCGACATTTATTCAAGAATGACAGAATTATTTGGATGTTTTTGTACAAAAAGAGTGTAAGAAGTTTTACTTTTATTTTGTTAACATATCTAAAAAGTATACATATAATATCCATATATTTTATTGTTTTAACATTGTGAGCTTGAAAATGCTTGATTATGCTGAAAAGGACAATGTGACATCGCAACATCACGCCGCACGACAACGCGCCGTGTGTTGTACTTTGTTAGCGCGAAAACACGTTGTCGCTAGCGACAACACGACGTGCAAAAGTGTTCCAAATCAGCTGCCATACCAAATATATATCGCCATGTAGTAAATAGCGAATTAAATGATTTAACTAGTGGTCAAACACGATGTGACATGTTTCATTATTTAAAGAAGACCATGATCTAGCATTGAAACTGACGTATGATTTATATGTCAAACCTTTTTATTCATTTGTACTTTTTTATTTTAAAAAACAAAATTTCTGGGTTTAAATATTCGCATCTTACACGAATAAAATTAGAAAAAGACTTACTAACTTGTATCGGCAATGTCCGCTGTACCTGCTCCTCCGTGACATAATTAAGGGACTGCAATTCGAATCTGTTCTTAATTGAAATTCACATTTCTTTGTCACAAAGTGTTTTATGCATGTAATACATTATCACAATCCCATCTATACTTGAAGATACTTGTATGATACTTTCTTTTTGTTGTATGTTTTCAGGTAATAATGTATCCCAGAAAAGAACAACCGATCGTCTATATCTCCCGTAGTGATTGTTTCAGCGCATGTCATCGACTGAATAACAATAATCTTTCAGATGAAGATAACCAAGCTACGTTTGGTAAATGTAATAACCCTAAAGGACACGGTCACAATTACAAAGTCGAGGTGACTCTTCGTGGTCCTGTTGACCCTGTGACTGGAATGGTGATTAATCTGACAGATCTGAAAGCTTACATGGAAAAAGCGTTTATGTCAACACTTGATCATAAAAATTTGGATTTAGACGTGGACTATTTTAAAGATAAAGTCAGCACAGCAGAGAATATTGCAGTGTATATTTGGGAGAGAATGGATGAACAACTTACACCTGGACTTTTATATGAGGTCAAAGTGCATGAAACTGAAAAGAATATCACTATTTATAGAGGTGAACTGTCAGAATAACGTACGTCAATTCATGCTCCATTTCGCAAAGTAACAGGAAACTGTGCGATTGAGCACACACCGTACCTGTAGCAAAATAATTTGGCACTTGTTAAAACTATAAAGTTTAGACCGCATTAATTCGGTTATCACCAATCTGCACCCTAACTTTCCACAACTTTTTTTATCAAGCTGTTTATTTATCTTTGACAATGTCTTGACGTTATTGTACTTATTGAACTTATAATCGTCGAATGCAGCATTCTTAAATGTTATCTAATTAAATAGATATGTAAGGTAATTTTATTTGTAACGAAAAAATCCTTCATGTAAAAGAATTCAAAATCATATATTAAAATGTCATAGATGATAAAACTAATTCTTCATCAGATATGGAATGCAATAACACGACAGCGTACACAATTTCTTAGTAATAAATCGTATATATTAAACTTTTAAAGAACATGATCATTATTTGGATTTAAGAGAATTTAGACTTACATTAAATATATTCATGGTTATTTTAAATTACATTTTATGAGTTTTCATATTTTATGCTTACAGTTTGTAAGAAGTTGAGAAGCAATAACTGAGTTGTCATGCCACATTTCATTCCGACGGTTCATAGTTCTCAATAGTTATCTCTTGCATCTTTTTTGTGGTGTATTGAACGCGAACAAAAAAGTGATGTATTAAAGTATGAATACCTCATAAATTTGTACACTCAGTATACACAACTGCCGATTCTCATTTTGACCGACTTTTCAGCAAGGAAGTTAAGAAGTTATTTTATTACTTATTTTCAATGAGGATACGATACTGCATGGGGTGTGGGTTCAAGCCCCACTGGGAGTCGAAATTTTTGTACTTTTTTAATTCTATTTGTGTGGTCAAACTATGGTTTTATTTTAAAATCTATTAAAAATTGTTTAATTTAGATATATTTGCAAATTTGTATGTACATTTTAGTGTTAAATGAATGAAAATTTGGTAGTTTTACTTCCTAAATTTATTATATATTTCCAAATCTGGATAGTCAACTGTCTTTTTTTTGTACACATATTCAGAAATGTATGTCGATAATTATTATAATGAAGATATAAGGATACCCCCATTGACAGCTAACAAATATGTCCGATTTTCTTAACCCGACCCTCTTTTTGTTTAATAAAATCTGACAAACCTGTTTCAATTATCCAATCTTGTTTTAAAAAATACTTTTCCTTGTTTCTGTTTCTTTTCATGTCAAAATTATGGTTATTTCTTGTACGTAAGACAGATAAAAATGAAATAAGTTAAATTATTAACTGACGATGTTTTTGTTCTATAAAATTTATACAAAAGTTTAACTTAAAGCCGCATGCCTCCAGATTCATGCATATTTTGAATATGTATTGAAAATCAAGTTAGTGTGAAGTTTACATATGGTATACGTACATGTTAACAATAGTTATCCACGAAGCATTCTGTCAAAAATTTGATCAAAGATTATTCAATATAATTATCAAAGCAAATTTAGATTTTTAGTAAATATTGTTTAAGTTTATAATGATAGAAAATACAATACATATACAAGTAATAATGGAGAAAAATGAAAAAAAAGTTAAGATAAAATGATTATTTTATATACCTTAAACCTATTGTCCATCCCTGCCTACAGGGCGTATTTACTCGTTCCACTTACAGTACCATCAGTTTTGGTCAGAGTAAATATGGTACAACTGCGTCTTGGAATCAAGATCTGACAGCTCAACAAGGCAACTGGCACACATGTGTGTGCTTATTTGTTTGTGACCTGACGGTCAACGTGTATTTGCATGTCTGTGCTACGAAATTGAAATGTTTTTAGAATCTAAATTAATGCTTAATTCAATTCATTATATTTTTCTTCCCATATTTCTTTATTTTTCGCAACAAAAAGTCCTTGCAATTCAGTAAAATAGCGATAAAAATGTATTGTCTACAATGTAAAGATAATGAGCTGATGCGGTGGAAAGAATATTGTATGACGTTATATTCTAAAAGCTTCTGACAGTTCGTTCACAAAGGCAATGCATTATCTGTTTGTAAATACTGCTCGTTGTCACATTACGAGGGGTGTTCAAATATGAATGCAACTGGATCAATTTACATAACTACATAACAACCAGTGCCAAAATAATGATCTCAATCCTTCAAAATACTCACCACAATGTGATATACAAAGTTTGAGACTTTTGATCCAGTTTGTTTCATGCGTTTTCATTATTTTTTCGAAGTAAACTGTTCAGACACTGGAATAAAGCCGAATCGCGATTTTTTCTTGTTTGAAATTTCCTTCCATCAAGGTGTTTTTTGAGCCTCGGAAATAGGAAGTAGTCACAAGGGGCAAGATCTGGCGAATATGGAAAGTGAAGAAGCTAGACAAACTTTTCCTGTTTCAGCTATTCTCGCCCAAAGGTGAAGTTGCAGTTTTTAGACGGCGAGCATGAGGTACATCTTCTACTGAATCCACACCACTTTTGAAATTCTTACACTACCGTGAGACAGATAAAAAAAAGTCCATCGTTCCTATAAATCCGACACATTTCATTAAATATGTCTCTACCTGTATAACAAGAATACAGCTGTTCTTGATATAAGACCCTATTTGGCGAGTGAAGGGAGACTATGTTAGCTTTAGTTTACACGAGTAGAAACCGTTAATCGACCTATTGTCAAAGGTAGACTGAACTGATTTACACAATGTATTGTATCAATTGAGAGCTTACACATTTCCTATGCGATACATGTACATAGTTCCTTCAAAACGTAGTTATTAGCGAAATATTTGCTTAGTTGCATTTATATTTGAACACCCCTTGTACATTGTACATAATAACGTTGTGACGATTAATCAATGATAAATATTTGGTAAAAATACATTCAATAATGTGGAAAAGATAGAAGGCAATTGTCCTGTGATCATCATTCATATATACAAGTATTTTTCACTTAGTTCTAACATTGGCGACATTTTTTCTTCAGTATCTAAATACAAAATGGGGGGTGACAGCAGTATAGCACAAGGTAAGACTGTACAGAAAAGGAAATCATTTCTGCTCCTGCATGGTAAGGATCGAATAAGTGAACAAGAAAATTGAATGAAATGCAGGAGTTACAAAATACAGAGAGTTAGTTAAACCGCGTTTGGACAAATGATCAAGCAAATGAATTTTATAAATGCATAACATATTACATGGATTCTTTATTCAAATAGAATGAAATACGAATCCTTAAAGAAATCCTAACGCGTCAAGATTGAAACTGTTGCAGGATCGTTTTTATTGAGCCTGTTCATGGACGGTACTGTCAAGTGCAAACTACCGTCCAGGCCCCGGGCTTAGCACTGGGTTAAGCAGAATTCAACATTTAACATGAACTGGTATAATGTAGAATTTTGTAACATCTGCAGATGTTTTCAAATGGCGGTTATCATTGAACCGTCAATGTGACACGTTAGTGCCATTTATGAAAAGCGGCATATGGTCCCCAAGTAAAAAATGCGTGTGCCCTAAACGAGAAAAACAATGGGCGGAACTTAATAAAATGAAATTCTGAAAGGGGAAGTTGTCAGTTAAAAGGAATAAGTTCTAGATTCTCGTGGACTAAAACAGCTTTGTTTTTGCCTGCTCAAAATTGTAAACGAGGGTAGGAACAAGGATGGGACTACATATGAAAGATATAAATAAGAAAGTCAGACTGTCTGCTATCTCAATTGCAAACATTTACTAGGGATATGGACAAATTGTCATTATACGTTTGCTCGAGTATAATATCAGTAGATTCGCACATCATTATACAAAACATATAAAAGACTTTTGACATCATCGTTAAAGCTCACTGACTTTCAAAATAATTATACTGTTTTGCAATGTGTTACTTTGCATAGCTTATAACAATACTTTGACGCTTTTAAATATCAGATTATAAAAGAGAAGGTATTATAAGAACTACTTCGTTTCTTATCCACCAATATATCTCGTCATCAGTTTGATTCTAAGTACTACAAATTGAAGTTACATGAATTATTTTTGTTCCGTGTATAAAACTTAAAAGCTTTATTCCTTCAATTCAATTGATATGGCGACGACTGTGTGTTTATCTGGAGAAGGTATTTTTCGAATCAATATTTGTGTACATTTTTTGAATGTCATTTTAAAACGTTTAAAACTTTTAGGGACTCCAGATTAGCAAAACTTCACTTGCAGACGACACATTATGATTCGGCAAGAATATTTCTTGGACAGAAATCCAATAATGTTCAACGGTATCTTGGACGGTTGCAGAAAACGAACGATTCATTTACCAAAAGATATTTGTGGAGCTTCTTTCAGTGAAGAACTTGACTATTGGGGCGTTTCACCGAGTCACATGGCGCCATGTTGCTGGGAGGCACTGTACCGTAACAAAAATGACTTTGTTTAAATCCGTAAGGTAACAAAATATCTTCGGTGTGAAGCAGGTATCGTTGAAGAAGGAAGTGATATAGCACAATGGAGGGAAAATATATGGCTTTTTCTTGATGAGCCTTCTTCTTCCGTAAATGCAATGGTACGTTATTGTTTAAATGTCTTTGTTCCTTTATTTGACACTTATCAAACATAGTTTATTTTCATCAATAATCAAATGTTTGACAGTTTTTTAAAGTTTGTAACAAATATGGGAATTAAGCTTTGGAGTTGATACATATTCATTTCACTTGTTAATATAAAGAAGTATAATGTTTCGATAGAAATCAAGACAAAGTCCATACTTGTTCTCATTTTCAGTTACTCACATTATGATATCAAATCTTTCCAAATTACACGTATGTTGATGATGATTTCAGATTTGGGGTAGTATTTTATCTTTGCTGATTGTTATGTCAACAAATACAGAGGCCTTGGCAACTCTACCAATGTTCACTGTCGACTTAACAGAATCAGAGAAGAGCGTTCTCATTGAAATTGGCAAATTACTTGGCCTTGAAAATAGCACTAAATATTTATCAATACTGCAATTGACGCGTTTGTTTTTCCTCGTGAAACGTATACCTGCATTTAACATAATGGGGTACACGTTCCTTTCTTCCTTACAAGAATTAAAGGTACTTATGTACTTAGGTTCTTAAACGATTTCTCCTACTAATGCCCTATCCTAATAGTGGTAAAACAAAACAGGAATGATCCTTGCAATATCTCCTCCATAAACTGCTCAAATGGATCCGGCCTCGAACAAGATGGACGCCAAAACTTAAGCTAGAAAAACCTTTACACGACATCTCTTCCTTAACTGTCCGGTAGATTATGATGAAATTGAACAAGAATGACCCTTAGATTGACCTTTAAAAATAGTCTTTAAATAATGTGAAATAACATTTTGTCCTCAACCGGCAAAAGATTTTGATGACATTTTACAGAAATGATCATTTGGCCACCCCTTGTGGCTGAGGGGTTGCTTTATCGGGTTAAGGCATCAGAATTGCAGCCATTGTAAAATTGCAGTGCTCGGGTTACTCAGTCATATATTCAAGATCTAAGGGAGGCAATTCTTTCTTTCATTCACATACATTTTTTTTTATAATTTCGGTGTTTACTTCCCTTTATCTCTATATTTAAAATTTACATAATAAGTCTGATATTATAATTGCACATACACATTGATATGAAACTTATAAGTTTAAACTATTCTATGAACAAACATTTATCTTAATCATCACATGCTATACCATCGCATGTGTACGATTAGTTAATTTACTTTGAACTTCATTTAAAACCAAATTTTTTTATACTTTATATTTTATAAAAATCTGAAAACCACAGTCTTTACAAAATACCGTCTGTCGTTACAGACGATGAAAACTAGCTCTCGAGTAACAGTTTAGCGTAAATTCGGTCGAGCCTCATTGGCACCTTACACAATTACCCTTGAGCAAGATAATCCAGTTTGTACCGACAGACGTAAGATCCTTGTATTCTTTTTCTTCCCGCGGAATGTAATAATTTTAAAATAAACTTATTATAAATATAGTTTATATTATTATTATTATAAGGTCTCTGGGTCACACATAATTAAGGTCTATATACCTGAGTTTTTTAGAGCATATCTCCTTCATGCATTCAGGAATTTTAATGATGCTTTTTAGAACTGTTAATCCCTATTGAACGTTGGAACGTAGTGCCTTGTGCATGAACCAGGTCTGTAGGTCAAAGGTCAAGGTCAAACTTAGATCGCTTTGAACGTTCAACATGCGTTGGGAAATTTTGATATAACTTTGCAAACTTTTTTCTCATTTTGAGCAAAACATTCAGGTCCCTCCAACCAAGGTCAAGGTCACATATAGGTAAAATTTCAGATGAAAAAAGAAAATATGTATAGTAACCAACTTGCTTGCTATACTTCTAATCGCTAACATTTCCACCTAATGCTTTCGAGACGGGCGTATTTTGTGACAGCCATGTTTCATAGTAGCAAATGAATTTTACAAATCATTCATTAAGGCAGAGATGATATCTATGGTTCTGATTAATACAATCCTAAGAACGCAATTTATTCATACATAAAGACTTGTCTTACATAAGGTTGTCAGACAGGTTTTCAGCATCGTTGTAAACTGAAGATAGAAGGATATGATAGGCCTTTTTGCAGCTGTGGAAGATTAAGAACGCAATTTTATTCATACATAAAGACGCGCGGAGTGCATTTATGCATACTAACATAAGGTTGTCAGGCATGTTTTGAGCATCGTTTTTAACCTGTGGAAAGAAAATTACGAGAAGATTTATTGCAGCTGTGGAAGAATTTTTTAATTGTTCAAATTGCGAGAAAGTTAGAATATCTGTTTTTGTCGATCACATCTGCGAACAATCGCAAAATATCGGGTATTTCCGTCAGTATCCGGATAAGCTCTAATTAGGAATAATTTGCGAGGTATTTCGAAATTAAAGGAGCAGCAAAATTTCGGTAACATGATAACATGTCTGCCTTAATGAATGAGTTGTAAAATTCATCCGCTACGATACGAAACATGGCTGACATCATCAGATAAAACGCCCTTCTCAAAAGCTTTAGGTGGAGATATTAGAGCGATAAGAAGTATAGCAAGCAAGTTTTTCACTTTATATATTTTCATAATTTTATCTGAAGTTTTACCTCTATATTTGACCTTGACCTTGATTGGAGGGACCTGAATGTTTTGCTAACAATGCGAAGGTTTTAATTAAATTCCCCAATGCATGTAGAAATTTAAAAGCTATACAAGTATGACCTTGACATTTGACCTAAAGACCTTTTTCATGCACAGGGCACTACGTTCCAACGTTTCGGGGGGATAAACAATTCTATAAAGCAACCTTAAAATTCCTCCATGTATGTAGGAGATATGCTCTGGACAATATTTGTATATCTAATCATCTTTACCCACCTTGACCTTGCGTTTACTGACCTAAAATTTGTGAGACCTTTTTCATGTGTGGGCCAAAACGTCTCATTGTGGTGAACGTTTCTATAATGTTTAGAAAATAAATATTATGCATGTGGGAAATATTCTTCTACCAAAGTGTTCTCTTTAAGGCTTCGTCTAATTATTATTATAATTATAATCATAAGTAATAATGATGATGATGATGATGATGATGATGATGATGATGATGATATAATAATAATAATAATAATAATAATAAAAAATGATAATAATAATAATAATAAAATGATAATAATAATAATAATAATAATAATAATAAAATTAATAAGCTTATTTTCAGATTTTTATATTACATGACAAGAGGAAGATTATAAGGATCTTACAAAGTCTGCCGGTACAAACCGGAATATCTTGCATGAGGGTAACTATGTACTTTTTAATGAGGCTCTACCGAGTTTACATTAAACTGTTACTCGAGAGCTAGCTATCATCGTTTGTAATGACAGTTTAAACTATGTAAAGGAATATAGTTAATTAATATTAATTTGAATAAGGGAAAACCACAAAGCGAGCTTTTTGACGGCTTTTAGTTGGCGGCTGCACATTTTTCATTCATTCAACACTACTTCACACTATTATCATGAATCTGGTGGCATGCTGCTTTAATTAATGATATGATTTAACAATTACATATATTTTATTACCAGTTTATATTAATTTGTAATATATGAACTCTGTGAACATGATCTTGATCATGTTTTTTTCCACATGTCCATGCTGTATTGATTGTTTGACCAATGGCATTGTTTTATGAAAAAATGCCGATTGCCTAACAAAGTTGAGTTGAATTGATTCTATAAAACTTAAGCTATTACTTTTATGATATATTTATACAGCAGTGTTTCTCGTGATTAATATCTTTTTTCATTGGCGATGAATATTCTAATTTTGCATGTTAACTTACCAATTATCTACCCAAACGAAAACAAGAAATAACTGATAGAGCATTTTAATTATTCAAACAGCATGTGAAGTGTTTTTCTAACAATCAATACATATGCATTCTGACATTTTATGAAACGAGTTCAGATGAATATACGATTACCAAACAGATAATGTGACCATTCTTTTACACTTGCGTAATGTAATGAAATACGTACAGATTTTATATTTCATGGCAAACAAAGGAATTTAAGTGATGAAAACATAAATCTTAATATAAAAAAAATAGTCATGCTTTAAACGGATGAACATAATGATCGTGATGTTGTCTTTACGAAATTTGATTTGTTTCATGAATAAATTTTCTTTTTATATCAGCGAATAATAAACCTGAGATTTACTTTAATAACGAGCTAGATACAGAGCTTTGTATGACACCTGTTACAGGACACCGTCTTCAGGAATGTTTAAAGCTTTACGAAAACAACCTGGAAACAACAAACATTTTGGTCAATTACGTTTTGTCACTAAGGCGCCAATAAAAACGAAAACATTTGGATGTATATTGACGCATCAACATATTAATGGTAAATTGCAAAATTATTTACTTACTTTTTCATTTTTATTATTTCCTGAACCAGTAAAAACACAAAAATAGAAATAACTTTTTAAAAGTTTGCATTCCTAAGCGACATAAACTGCAAGAGCCCGAGGCTAGATATTTGGTATGCAATATTGTCTAGTGTGTCTTCTTCAAATGAAAGTGCAAAGGGCAAATTTGGCCTCACCCTAGGTCATTGATTTTCCTTGTATATATATAGTTAGAACTTAACTCTTCTTCAGCACAGTCAGGACCTTCGATATTTTGTCAAGACCTCGTGAGCTACCTTTTAGTGCTATGAAATTAAGACTAGATGTACATTTGCACATACAAAATAGAGCTACAGCAATGATATTTGGTATGTACATACAGTTTAAATTTTACCTTGGTAATGAATTTCTTGTACCACCTAAACCTAGACTTACTTTACGGCATCTCAGACAGGATATATAAGCGTTCCACTCTAAATTATTGTATGAAGTATTGTATTTTACAAAATGAACTTAACAGCACTAATACTAATTCTTAAAACCGTTCTGTTTGAAAGAGATATTGTGAATAGTCGTTTTTTTAGTATTTCTAACTTTAAAGTACGTGTTGATGAGAAAGAGCTTATACTTCCTATTATGTACTGGAGTCCAAAATTACATAAACACCCATATACGTAAAGCCCGCTTTATTGCTAATTCTATACCTTGTACTACCAGTAAATTTTTCTATTTTATTGACTTCTTGTCTTATTGCCACCAAGACACATACAATTGGATACTGTGAAAAAGTTAATGAAAATACGGGCAAAAATCTTTTTTGGTCTATTAAAAATTCAACTGAAATTTTAGATAAGTTTAAAGTTAAGAATTATCAAGCTTCATCTGTAAGTACTTACGGTTTCTCTACCTTATATACAACATTGACACATAATTTTACAAATGATAAATTATTATCTTTAATTATAAAAAACATTTTCAAGAGAACAGGTCACGTTTCTTGCTTGCAATTCAAAGAAGGCTTTCTTTACCAATTTTATCATTAAACAATATACAATGTGGACGTGTGACGAAGTTTGAAAAGCACTTTTTTATAAGATAACATTTATGTCAGGTTTGGTAATACAGTTTTCAAACAGGTTAAAGGCATTCCAATGGGAACTAATTGTGGCCCCCTGATAGCTGATTTATTTCTTTATTGTTATGAGAGGGATTCTATGTTAAGTCTTTCCCCAACTTCGCATCAGGAAATTATACATGCATTTAATTACACTTCCTGCTACCTAGATGATATTTTTCACATGAATAATTCTTAATTCGGTGAACTGGTTTCTTAAATATATCCCAGTGAACTTAAATTGAATAAAACTTAATCTTCAGACGTTATTACAACTTTTTAGATTTAAACATTTCTCTCATTAACAATACTATAGTAACTAAAATCTACGATCAAAGAGATGATTATTATGTTAATATTGTTAAATATCAACATTTATATGGAGATGTACCCCATGCTACATCATATGGTGTGTATATTTCTAAATTAATTAGATTTGCTAGGGCGTGCAGTCGTGTTGATGATTTTAATAACCGCAATTTATCTATTACTAACAAACTTCTTAAACAAGGTTATCGCTATCATGAATTGCGTAAAAAGTTTACAAAGTTTTACCATCGTTATTCAGACTTAGTTTTAAAATTAAATAGTAATTTAAAAAAAACTCTTTTACGACAAGGTATTAGCAAGCCTGACTTCTATGGAAATGTGGTTTACAAACATCGTAGGATCATGGGTCATAGAAATTTTTCTGCAGTCTTCACTGAAATTATCAAACGGTCTATTTAAAGAGTGTATGACCCAATTATTTTAAGGCATACTGCATGCTTGGTGTTCAGTCCTTTTACAATTGGACGCTACGCTTTCCTTTTTTGATTACATCAGACGGTCCAAGTGGGAGACTCTATGATGGACAGTTCTTAAAGCCTTTTAGGACTGAATTGTCTTAATGTTCGCCTCTGCCTTTCTTCGTCGGGCCCTTATAGGTGATTTTCTTGTTAGTCTGCCTTCCTTTAAGGCATTCGAGTACTTTGGTAATGATCATTAGGCTGAAACTTTTTTTACATATTTACATAATTTTGTATGTGTTTTATTTATTTCGTCTAATGTAACCATGACCATTGTTAGAATTTCACTTGGTGGAGATTAGTTTTATATACATTTTCGTGTCATTCATGAACATATTTGGGCTAAGAGTGAGGTTTGGGGCGCCTAAAAACGGTTAAAACTCCCCCAAAAGTTTAACTACCACTTATCGTTCCAAGGCGGTACCCCTTTGTGTTCCTTCACGTGTTTTTCATGTCTGTATTGTTACTTGTTTTTGGATGTTTACCTGTTTTGTTATGTCTGTCTTGTTGGATTGTCGTTGGCGATAGGTATTTTCATCCCCCCTCTTCCATTTTTAACCCTCACCTTTTCACCCGTACAGCCCTTATCCCTTTAATTCCCTTCTGGGCCCGTTTTTGTTTATATTTTTTCACATTACATGTCCCACTCCTGTCGTCCTTGTGTCCACTCCAGGTTTTTGTTTGGTGCCTTCTGGGTGCCCTACTTGGGTGTGTCCGGGGGCAGCGTCCTGTGAACGTTGCTTTTGTCTTGTTAATCTTTATTCTTGTTATTTTGAAATGCAGAATTCAAATTTGACCAAGATTTTGACCACGTGAAAGAAAGATACAACATTGAAATTTGATATACAACTATATTTTCAGATGTAGATTTGAAAATTGAAAAAGATTTTGACAGAGTGATCTACTAAGTGATATTAATAGCTACAGCTATGCAATTTCGACTTTGCCCACAGTTTAAGATGCTGTTTTGAACTTTAATATCAGTTGCCCTATATTTGTACCAAGTGACATACTTTTTAGCCCACCTGAACATTATATGTCTTATACATACAGTATTTCCAAGGTAAGTGAGTAATATAGGACCCATTTTGGTACTCAAACCTCGTTATTCAATACCTTTAAAAATAATAAATTCATTTTGTAAAGTTACACACACGCACACACACATATATATATCATTAAAATGTTATAATGGTTACTTATTTTTACTATCCATTAAAGGTAAGAGAGAGGACAGTTGACATTTCTTATTTTCATTGTTTTTTATATGCATGCTGAGTTATTTTAAGAACGAGATGTAATAAGTCATTTCTTGGACAACATTGTTGTTTTCGTGACGAGTTGCTTTATATTTTTACAATTATAGAAAAAAATGCGATTTAATAATTTCCTGAATAATTCACGAAGTTACAACGCTAATATATAGTGTAAGATATTTAGATTAAAGTTATGACGTGTACCATAAATATCAAAAACTTCTCTGACTGTTTAGATAAAGCACTTTACTTTTTTTTAAAGATTACATATATACAGAATGTTGATTATCTTTTAAATTAAAGATATGTCCAATAATAATTTGGCAAAACATAAACCTTCCAGCCAGAACTCGACATTATACAAGGAAATCGGAGGCAATGCATCATCAGATTATGCTGTAGATGGAGTTTTGGAATTCAAATATGTTTAGATAACAGTAAAACGCACTATCAATGGTCACATACTTTTCAAACGAGTAAACAACACTGGTGGATGCTCAACTTGGAACAAATGATTGTTGTGGTAAGATATGAATATACTTATATATACTTTCGGAACGTTAATGTGTTTTTTCTACTCAGTGTTTTTATTTGAATAACAATATATTTAACCCCAAGCATTGACATGTGCTCTATTCTTAACAAATATGTTGTGACGAAATTCTTATTGTATACGCTAATCTGATAATTAGACAGGTTAGGGATCTATGCATTGAGAATAATTGTCAATTAGTACAGGTAACTTGCCTTTAATTGCTATATAGAAAACTACTGAGTACACGCCGGGAACCAATCTTAATGTCGGTAAAATATCGGTTCATTGACTGCTTTCTAAATTTATATATGTCACTAACTGACAGTAACTTAACCAGAGCAGCCTAAGTAACCGAGTAGTTAATCTCACTGACTTTCGATCACTTGCAACTCGCGACCGTTTGTTCGAATCCAGGCCGAATTATTTAATTAATAAAGTTAGAGAGCCATCCAGCAAATTTTCTCATGAATGAAGGTTCTACTATGGTGACCAATACCGACGTGTATGTGTTACTTGTATCATAGTCACATTCAGGATATTTACTTTATCGGGGCTCTTTGAAAAAAAATATACCCATAAGAATATCGCTGCTTACAAACAATATATCTTTGGTACAAAAGGCAAAGCAAATCAATATATGAATAATAGTTTGTTGCGTTACCCTTACTGAATGATGCTGTCTAGTCATGACTTAAATCTCCTGTCAAAATGTGTCATGTTGTAGTCAGAAGTAGAATAATTGACGATAACATAAATGACAACGAATTTATAGATATTGACGTTATTTAATCATATATGTCTGACATCATATTCTTAAATGCGTTCCCATGTAAAAAGTTGCTGTTTTGTAATCAGAGTTTGCATATTTTTATAAATTCGTTACACACATTGCCTAATTAGATAAACAGACGAATAAAGCCTTGCACATTGGGTCATATTTATCGCACTAAGACTATATTACATAAAAATAAACTGATGTTTTGGTCGATACTTGACGACGATAGTATAATCTTCATACCGAAAACGATAATGAAACCCTTCTATATATGATTCATAACATTAGTTATAAATATAACTTGTCGATTGTCAGTTTGAATACAGATGTTATCAATGATTTAATGAAATCTCATTCATGCAGATAACATGACTGTAGCACAATGGTGTCAACGTGATAATTAACCAATGAGATAACAAATTACATATGTAAATAGTTTTTAAACTAAGAAAAGTTTAAAATGCAACATAAGTCTTTGAAAACTATTGAAGGTTTTCACGTTAGACTTGATACATGTATTGAGGGTCATATTATGGGAACACTTTCCAAGACCTTGAGATCAGACTTGAATTTTGACTAATGTATGGCCATTTTAAGGACGATAACTTGAGAAGAAATAAGTCCTTGTTTATTTAATTTGGTAGTAGATGTCCTTTATTAATGTTTGAGGTCATAAGTCAAAGGTTAAGGTAACAATGACACTTCATGTTGAATTATTGTCTGATGAATAACTTAAAAAAAGTTAAGCCATGGTTTATATAACCTAGTAGGTTCTTTGCAACTGCTCAATAGATGACAGCTATAAATTTGGAGGGCATTTTGTCAAAAATCTGCGTGACATTGATGCTAGATGTAAAATCATTGTCCAATCAATTACTTTTACATATGGCACTCTGATAGGCAGGTGAAATAGGGGCAATATTGTCCTATGGTGCCTTTCTTTTTCACTGAGAAAATTAAAATGAATAGCGTTATTTGATTGGTTGATTAGCTCGTGCGAACGACTAAGTAACTCGTAGCCACGACATAGGATCTCGTACGCACCTCTTGATTATCTTGTTACCACGACTTAGTTACTCGTGGCCACGACATAGTATATCGAGCATACAACCTAGTAACACGTGAACCCGACATAGTATCTTGTGCGCACTTAGCTCGTGGCCACGATATAGTTTCTCGTGCGCACGACCTTGAATATAAAAAACACCTCTGCTCAATACATGATAAAATTCTTGGGAATCATGCTTCAGTGTGTGTTTTAGAATTGATTTTCTTTTTAGCGGAACGATTGAACAATGTGACAGTCAATGTTGGGGATGTACAAGGTCAGATGAAACAGTGTGGAAGATTTATGGGTCCTGGTGTTTAAGAAGAACTTGTCAAAATCTCGTGCTCGACAACGCTCTTCGGACAGTTTGTGAATATAGAAAAATACAGGGATACTAGTTTCACATTGTGTAAAGTTTGAGTCTATCCATCATTTTTTTTATCAATAACAGTATATAAAAATTTCGGTTGTGTTGTGTATTTTATCAGTTATTAGTTTACTAATTTGATATATAATCTAAGAGGTGAGTGTTTTTTTTAATAAAATAAACGCATGATTTCAATGAAATTTCTTCGAAATGAACATGTGATTTATTTCCAATTTAAAAACAAAGTTGTTTTTAACTGAAAGAATGAATATTCATAAATGAAATAAGCATATAGTTACCGCTTTGTCTGTTCTTCTGTTTATCCAATTGTCTTGCTTTATTTTTACTGGGGAAGTGCTTATGTACAACTTCCGTGCTCCCTCTTGCGCCATGTCCTATTTTTGTGTGGGCTTCCCCTGGACTTCTTGACACTGGTTGTTGTTGCTGGGTCTTGTCGGGGTTGCGTTTATTCAACGCAGCCTTTCCATGCTGATCTTCTTTATCATGTTTGATACTATGAGGACAAGCTCTAACTCTCGGGTTAAAATGGCGTGGAAGTGTGACAGTAGTTAATTGCACTTAAATTATATTAAAAAGGGAAAAGAAAAAGATGATGGATACAATAATGTAAGTGTGTACATTTAAAGTAAGAATATGATGAACAGTTTAGAAAATATGAGTACTCAGTAATTTAATGTAAGGGCTTTCAAAAGCCTTTTTGTGTTTTATATTTATCGTTCCATTATTGACCATACCTGTGATTTATTAAATATGGAGAATGCAACAGTCATTTCAAACTCCGTTTACACCTAACATGTGACGGCACTTATCGTATTCAAACTAGAAATACCACATGTAGCAAATTTTCAAATAATTGCCGAACTTTTTTCTTTCAATTTCTTTTCTTTTCGACCTTAAAGGTGAAGTGTACATCGCTTTTCACTCAAGTCAGACTGAAAGCTGCACCAACTAGTGATTTATGAATTGAATTTAATTTCTTTTACAGATATATATTTATAATTGTCTAAATGGTTGGTGGAAAGACAGGATAAATTCTAGTCATATTATATTTAAGCTCACCCAACCAGTATTTCTACGGTTTTGTAAACAGCCACTACATTTTTGCGATGTATGTAGGTTATAGGTTATATACATCGTTTGAAGTAAAAATTTTCGAGCGAACGCCCGACTTACATTTAGCCCCGCCCATTTAAATCGCGTACATTATGTAAATAGGCGGAGTCCATTCACTCGGTCCATTTAATGTATAAATTTTAATACATATAGTTGCGTTAAAGCGCTACAAACTCATATAAATACATATCAAATTAATACAGAAATGTGCTGCATCAAATATATTTGAAAAATAAAGGACTGTTGAGTTGAGTAAGTAAATTTTTATCAACTTAAGCGGTAAATTAATATATACTTATGCATACAAGTTACTCATATGCATCCAAAGATTTGGAATAGAATGCTATTTAAAATCCGTTTTCTAATTCTCACACATATTTAAAGAAATATACAAAAACACATCTTGCAGATAAAACAAAAAACATCTTTATACATATTTTGTTTCTATGTTATGAAATAAAGTATGCATGCATATTTGTAAAATTATTTGTAACTTATTATTTGTAAAATTGTATGAATGATATGAAATATCTAAAAGAAATGTTATCAAACAAATCAAATTATGTTTGTTAATGAAGCAACTTATAATTGACACAAAGGAATAGTTGTTATTGTTTAATGATGTTGTTTTTCGTGTGTTTCAATATGCAGATTGGAAGCTAGGATATATTATTTGTTCTTTACAATGGTATATCCTTTTGTTTTTAAATTTAGTTATTTTAATCAAATATTTTTTAAATATTCTATTTGAATCTGAACCATAATGAGACAGGAAACATATCCACACATATATAGTTTGACGGAAATTGAGACAATAAGGCAAATGGTGATACAAGTATGAAACTTTCAGGAAATTATCTTGAGACCATGTACATTTCAAAAGTGAAGAAGGCCAAAAAATATTTCTGCTGACTGAAGATGGCCGCTATTTTCAAAATGGCCGTTTTATAATTAATATCTCATTCAAACAAAATTTGTCCAAAGACCTGAAACTAATGCTTAAGAATGTATGAATTTTCTCTTTTTCAACAACACAAATCTTTAGAATATACCGCTTACATACCTCTTCAGTATTCAAGATAGCGTCCAATTTAGCCGCCGATTTTGTGTGAAACTGACATATCTATTTTGAAGCATAATTTGAAGCACAAATTATGCATATTTTGATAGGGAAAAAGTGTTTAAACATATACGAAATAATTATGTGCAAATTACAATGTTAGTCAAGTTTTTTAAATTTTTCTTTTCTTTAAAATATTAAAGAAAAAGTTCCAACATTTGCACATTTCTCTAACATGGTTTCCTCATAGGTCTACATGTATGTACAAAATTAAAAAAAAGTTACTTAGTTTCTCATAGTGTAAAACTTAAGCTTGAGCATGTATAAAGTGTCTCCTTTAAAAAAATCATATCCATTAAAATTCCGCCTTAACACATCTTCACAACCCTAGATAACAAAATATAACATCACAATTCTTGACTTCACAAATTAAATTAACAAAATTTATGTTGACACATAAGTAAAAATTCCCTTTTTTATATAAAACCATCACAAAACTGTTCAATCATCCCTCTCAGTGACAATGGCCACATTTTATTCTCTGAGTTTTATAACTACCTATACTTCATTTTTTCTTGAGTGCTCATAGATTAAACATCAATAAGTAGAAAATATTTGTTTAGACTTAAAATCGAGCTTTTTTCTTCTTTCGTACCTTTTTTTTATATACAATTCAATATGATCGCACAATGATAGTTATCCTCACTTTTCTTTCGTCATTAGTTGTACTTTCATTACTTATCTCACTATTTTTAGGTGTAATTATGTAATTATTTCATGTCAGTGTCTAGTATACTTGTAAGTGTTGTTACATTTTATTTGCTTTCTTTTTACAATTTACAAGAAAGAAATGTATAAGAAATACATAAGTCTTTGACTTCCTTTTCAATCCGTATATTCGTCTTAGGAATACTTGCCGCCCTTTTTCTTTTTATATTTAAGAGGAAGCGTGGAATCCGTTGATATGCACAGGGGAAACATCCGCAAACTATTTCTCGGAATATAGATCAACGGACCGTGCTCAAATATGCCAATAAACATATAAAATTCATGCAACTCAATAAAAAGAAACGTTCTGCTTAAGCAAAATATCATTGAAAAGAAAAACATACAATGTAGTGTAATATCTAAAGTAAGTTGGATTATCAATGCTTCCGAGGGATCACTTTGTTTCAAGATTTTTTTACAAACAACCATGTATAACAATGTAATTATAACCAATATAAAATATAAATCATATGCATATCAATACTATTACACTTATGCAGATCTCGTTAAAAATGATACAATCATAAATGCGATCAAGAGTTAGAAAACATTTATATCATTACAGATTGCTTAATTAAAATCTTTACGCACCTCACTTGCCTCAACATTGTAAGTACAGACGCATAATGAAATCCAGCCGCGACGTTTTGTTTGAACACTGTTGATGACATCAATCTAAAATATAGCTGAAATAAGAAATCGTATTGTAAAAAAAATGTTTTTCATAGTTAACATAATTAAGGAGGATGGAGGGCATGTTGCTTTGCATTTGCAACCAATTTTGTAATCTGCTTTGAATTGTAGTCTTATTTTGACTTAGAACTGGTGCCAAAATTGACATTTGAAGGAAAAGGCAAGATCTACGCCATTTATAATAAAAATCTAAACATACCGGTATTTAGGTAGAATTTTGCCTTCTTGTCTCCCTGTTAATGTAAACCTGACATTTTAATCATGGTGTAGATCAGAAAATGCAAGAAAATGAAATGTATAGCTTGCAACTGAAGTCCACTCCTATACAAAAAACGTCCAAGGTTATGCAAACTGTTTGATAAAATGGCTTATTTACAGAAGAAGATCCAATAATCTGTGGAAAGGTTATATTTTTCCCCGTAGACTGATTCATATCCCAAAGAGATTGGTACAGAAATAAAATACTTACGGCTATTTTCTTTTTCGAATCGTGCAAAGTTTGTCTTCGAAATGATGCAAAAATGACGTCATTGTCACCTGATATAGATACACTGTATCAGACAAAAAAAAGATTTACGACATTGTTTGGCGCAGGAGCCCGGGATGGGTAGCTATTGTGAACGATTAGTCGGACAAATGGTCGAACCTTACTTACAAGTGTAAAGGAACAGAGTAGATAAGATAAGATAAGATATAGTTTATTATCGTGACATGTGCATAAATGACATAGATACATAATATACAGATGAAAGAAAAGGCACCCGGCCCTTTGGGCCTATATGTCACCGGGAAATCAATGATGTCATTATTTACATAATTCAATAAAGTTACTTCTTTTATACATAGGATGATCTGAAGTACATGTACAAAATACTGGTAATATATTTTCTTACGTTATCAAATATCAACAACTAATTAGTTACTATGTAAAGGTACTTTGAGCGGCATATTACAATTATTGTGCTTATTATTATACATATATAATTTAGGCGACATATTACAAATATTGTAATTATCATAATACATATATATATATATACATTATTCAAGTACATATCATTATATACATTTAAATTACATATACAACACTCGTTACTGAGAATGTTGGGATTTGGAAAACAATTTACTTTTGAAAGATTTATATCATTTAGAATGTGTTACTGAACTGGTGAAAGAGTGATCACACTATTCAATATTCGAATAACAACAATATTACGTTACTGAACTTGCGTTAAGTATATCGTGTATATGTATATAAAAAGAGGTATGGTTTCAATAATAGTACGGACACAGACATTATAGTGAAACAAAGAAAACTTTGAATTACAATATTACATACTTATATTATACACACATTCATTGCAAAATGGGTTCATTTTTATTACATATACAAAACTATATGTATATAATGGTTTAAGTCAAAATTAGTTATCAAGGTTAATTGATTACTAAGAGAACAATACACTTCTTCTTTTAAGGTATGCGGATATAAAAAATTTTGCAAGTTTTCTAGGGTAGTTTGAAACAATATGAGATAGTCTCTGATTCATGTCCATGAGAGGATCGTTAACGAAATCAAAAAGAGTTCTGAACGGGTTTTCACGCAAGTCTTTATACTGTTCACACTGAAAAGGAAGTATGTTATTAATTTACGGTCTCTCATATGTAGTCGAAGAAATAGACTCGTGTATAACAATTACATCTGGACATTTCTTGTCATTGAATAGGAATATAAGTCTTCCTGAATTGCAGAAAAGTGACGTTAGTGACTCTGAGTATTTTCCTTTCAAAACTTCTGAAGCTGATATTCTAAATTTGTTATGGAAATGTCATAGACTTCTTTATTCATTTGGGAAATTATGGTGTGATGACTACCTTTTAAGTCTAAGGGGAAGAACTCAGTCAAAACTAAAATGTGGTAGAATGCAATCAGCAGCAACACAATTTGTTGGTGATGTGGTATATATAAAAGTGGATTTACAAAGCGCTTGGTAGAAACTTTGGAAAATTATCGAATTGCCAATTAGTTTTGCGACGAAAGAGTAATGTCCGCAGATTGTTGTCCGGTCAGGTTATAGGGAGACCGTTTAATTTTCTATAATTATCCGTTAGAGACTTCAAAGAATAGAATTATGTCTGAAACAAGTGAAATAAAAACAAAATCAGCGTATAAGTATTCACAAAAAATCGAAAGAAAGACTGCAACTAAGGCAAAAAATAAGATTAGATAATTGGTATATACGGATATTAAATAGTAATACAAATCAATCACGAATTATTTGAAATAAGTGATTTATTTTCTTTTTACTATTTTCAGCGTACCAAAGATTTGCTTACCAACTGTGCAAATAAACTTAACACAGCAAGTTAGTTTCGTAAAATAAACACCAACGGTGCATACAGTATAGTGGGACATTTTCAGCACGTTATTTTCGTATATTACTCTATCGGTGCAAACATAATAGTGTATTTATCACAAAATTCACGAAATTTGCATTTTTTATGAATTCATGCTTTAAACGTACATATATGCATGGCCTATGTATGTGAATAAGTCTTAAATAGGGGTGTTGTGAAATATTTTGCTTTTCAAATCAAAGTTAATATGTCTGACAATAAACAAAAATCTTATTTCTGTGACGAATGTTTGAAGTGTTATAAACAACCAAGAAGCCTAAGACGACATAAAATAGAAAAACATACAATGTTACAGAGATACATTTGCGGAATCAAAGGATGCCAATCATCATTTATTAGGAAAGGATATTTGAAACATCATTTGATCAACATTCATAATTTTACATTACGTAAAGCAAGACAATACATCTTGTACAGTGAAAGAGGCTGTACAAATAGCTTTAAAGAAATGATAGAAGTTTTTAATGTAAACCTTTTTGATGAATGTCGGCATGACATTAACACTTATGACGTGGTTTCAGTTCAGATTGAAATAGACAATGAAAAACAGAAATCTGACGTATATACACGTAGTGATATTAAGAGTGGCGAGTTTGTATTTGATGACAATGATATTGGTATTGGTCCAGACTCAGATGTCAGTACCATGTGTTAAAGATCTGTTAAAATTAAATTACTATGAAATACATATAGACACAAATGTTGACTTTATATTGTGTAAATTAAAACTGAGTGATTTATGTTAGTTTTAGTGATTTAATATGTATTCCACTTGTTAATGAATAATTGATATGTATTTCAGTTTATTTTTGTTCCGTCGAGAATTCGCGGAAATTGCAAATTTATTTAGTTTAGGAAACTTATGTACTAAATAAATAGATAAATATCATGTTACATTATTTGTGCATTGTTATTTTTATTTTTTCTTCGCCGGGAATGTCGTTAATATTGTGAAAATAGTAAGTTTAAATTTATAGTAATGTTTATTGATATTTTCTTTGTTATACTTCTCCGAAGGGGCGTGCGTGGCCGAGTGGTTAAGGTCGTTGATTTCAAACTACTTGCCCTTCACCGCTGTGGGTTCAAACCCCGACACGGATTTGGATTCTTTCATGAGAGGAAGCTATCCAGTTAGCTTACGGAACGTCGGTTGTTCTACTCAGGTGCTCGTTCGTGCCTGAAATAATGCACGGAAGGGCACCTGAGGTCTACCACCAGTAAAGCTGGAACGTCGCCGAATTTTACTGTGTCGGTGTGACGTAAAACCCAACAAAAAGACAAAACAAAAACTTCTGTAATTGTCATAATGCTTCACGTGTATTTAATGTATTCATTTTATCTATTTTTCCGTGCATTTATAAGATAGGATCTTTTGTATCAGCTCCCTGATGGTGTAGTGATTGCACGCTTATTGCATGTTGTCATAATTCACATGAAGTTTCATGCATATCACATTTGTTTTGGCGGTGAATTGTAGTAAGATTCTGAATTATTTATTGCCATATTAGACGATACTTTGCAATGTATGTTTTAGGGTTATATCAGGGGACCGTAAAAATGGAATAAAATAAAATCAGAAATGTAGATAACTATTATCTATGTCTATGATAAAATGTTTTTAAACAAAAAATAGATTTTTTTTATCTATCAAATAATGTAAAATTAATTATAAAATGAAAAAGGATTAACGACATTTGTTGTAACAATGTAAGGAAAACATAAAATATGTAGTATATTTTGTCAAAATGGGTGGAGTAATTTTATCCAATAATAATATTTTTAAAGAAAAACAACAAAATTTGTAAGTTAATTCTATTTCTTTGCCTTGACTGTGAATTCCTATTGACATGATCCCTACTAAAAAAGCATTCTTGATTGGACGAAGGTATTCTTGTCTTTCTCTAGTGCGTGAGCTTAAATATCAATAAATGTACATACAATCATATGAATCCAATTAGTTATTAAAATTGTTTGCATGATGTTACTTGTTTCACTATCTTTGATATTATTTATTAATTGTTAATTGTAAAGATATATAAAAAGGCAATAAATCAACAAACGTGCTTTAAATAGCAGACATGTACATGTATGTATAGTATAAAGGTAGTGAATTAAAAGCATATTATCAACTCTTTCACAATTTTATTTTGAAAGCATAAAAATGGCTTTAAAGCTAGCCCAATGGAATAATGATTTTGCATTCGATACTTAAAAAAATAGTAAATATAAGGCTATTGTCACATCATCTCATCTGCGTGTAGTAATATATTTATCAATGATACTGCCTGACCTGCAAACAGGTTTGATGATTTGAAATATACAATAACTGTATTTCATAAATTATTTATATCTCTTATGATGACCCTAAACCACGCACCTTAGATCCATTGTTGGAAAAGAGTCACAATTCTTTCATAAAAATCAGTAATAAGATCATATTAATCGTATCAATTTTGTCCAAACATACATGATTTGTGAAATATTTGTATTCGGATGCCCTAATTCAACAAGCTAAATGTCAAGTTTCTCAGAAAAATTTCAAGTATCGTTTCACTTTATTTCTTTACGAATTCATATAAACTTAGTGATACGCCTAAAATCGCCTGACCTACATACAGTGTTCTGATAAGATAAACTATAAAATAACTGTTTTTTCATAAACAATTTATATCTGCTTTTTTCCTTCAATAAGAGGATAATGATGATCCTAGATCACGCACCTTATATCTTTTGCTGGGAATGATTTTGTATCATGCAATATCCTAAATATCTTACTTCTTGTCATTATAGTTTAACACTAGAATATTTACATGTGTTTTCCTGTACAAGTCAATGCTCTGTGCATTCTGCTTTTTACATTTTATTATGTACAATCTATGTACACTAGGTGGCGGAAAAAGCTCTAGACATTGAAGTTCTCCAAAAGAGGACTTACATCTAGTTCTCTATACAAGTCTTAAAAATATAAGTGCTCTTAGTGACAGGCCTTTCAATCAAGCTCCTGCAGTCTAAAATGCCTTTCCCTGGGATGAACTTAGGTTTCATTGACTTAAAACTGTCTTAAAATTCATCTATGAAACTACAGTGCCCAGAGCAAAATAACGTCATCACCTTGTGATATTCTATAAAAATTATGAATTATTGCAGTGAGTCAAATCATTGAGTAGGAATGGACTCGTATAGGAATAAAACAATATGAATCTTCGTTCGGAAACAATTCATAGTGCCTAGATATTTGAAGCGAACCTTTACAAATAGTTCATAAATCATAACTGTATATGATGAAAAAATGATACTCGTAACATGATCTTATCTTTCTGCTGTATTAAAGAATTATGGCAACTTTCCTGCAGCGGATCCTAGGTGAGTGTTCTAGGGTTGTTTAATGTGGCAGAATAAAATATTAATTAGCTTTGAAAGACAGTTAGTTTATAGAACTTTTGATTTAAGACCGGATTTATGTTGTCGGCCTTTGATGGCGCTATTGTGTGATACGACAAACATTACCGATACGGTTAAGTACATTGATAAAGGGATATAAAGATCTATATCCTTACTCTTGTAAGATGAGCAGATTGAAGGAGTCGAAGTTTTGGTAATAAAATAAGACATTTCATTATAGGATTGTCAAATGAATAATGTTCTTTACCAAAATATTTTTATCACGTTAACTTCAATACTAGATTATGGCTTATAGTGCCTGGTATCGTGGTTACCATTTTCGATCGAATCGTGGATTGAACGTAAAATGGGACAAAAATGTCCAATATCTAAATATTGTAAAAATGTGACACCATGTTTTACCAGGCAGATGAATCGTTCTTACTTACTGATTCGAAGGCACCCTACTTTGAGTTTAAAAATATGCGTATTTCCGTTGTTTCGAAAAAAAGGCGGTGTAATGATTAATAATAAACAGTAAATTTTGATTACAATATGACAGGCTCTCCATACTCAAACTAAAAAAGCAATTCTTAAAATCTAAACAAAAATGTTAATGCATAAAAGTAACAATTCTTTGAAATGTATACAATTTGTGACGGAAAAGAGGCACTGTCATTAAATCGTATAGCATATTTTATAAAAGCTAATAAATCAAATATTTTAAAGATTTTTTTTTCACTAAAGTTTCAAAGAAGGAGAGAAAAAAGTACAAATTTCGTTAACAACTGAATAATAATAATTAATAATAATAATAATAATAATAAAAATAATAATGTATGTGCCAACTATATTTATGCCAGTTGGTAGTCATTCTTTGGTAATAACGCCCCTGGGATGAGTCTTTACCAAATTCGGCTCATAATTTAAACAACTTACATAAGTGACGTTATCACATGTGCACCATGGTTATTTATGATATTACAGTCCAGTGCGCTTGTATGATTAACATATGCACCCATTTAATTTGTAATGTTACAGCCCAGCGGCGCTTTTAAAAAAGATACAGGTCTTTTTAAAAATAAGTTCCGCGACAGCATTAATTATAATATAATAAATACGTCTGCAAAATCCCAGAGAGTCATTTTAAATAACATAAATATTCGAATTCAGCAATTTATTACAACAAATAGATTTAACCATTTTCAATAAAAATTGTGAAAATACTTGCACTAGGAAAAGTTATTTTATTTTTGTAATTATAAGAATATGTTTATAATATTATCGTCTGTTATGAATATTAAAGTCATTGCCTCATGGTTTTCGTTCGTTCAAGAACGTTTATATAAAGAATATTCATCACTGGTTCTGTGTGTGATTTTTAAAAGGCATAATGAAAAAAAATCAATAATTACTTACCACAAACCCTCAGAAATGTATTGTCCATCTGTCCTACTGTTCGTAAGCTTGGAAAGAAAAATCATTTAAAATGCATTGATAATCGTGTTTGTCACATAAACGCTGTCTTTCTTCTCAATGAGAGAAAATTGCAAAGAAAACTAGAAAATAACAATTTAATCTTATGTCCCGTAATTTCAGTTTGTGTATGGAAGTATTATCTAAATCATAAAAAATTTGATTCAGTTAATAGTTTTTTGCCATTGCAAAAACATGGCATAAAATTCGTCAAATATTCACCATTGAAATTATAGCATAACTGCAATTTATTGCAAGAATAAATCTAAACTTTTGTTTTTTTTATTGTCTTGATATAGAAGTTATGTATGCGTCAGTCAATTTTTTAATCTTATATTATCAAGTGAACATTTAAGCTTCGAGTACGTTACATTCGAAACGGTCTGTATAGAATAATCCCCTATTTACGTCACATCCGGTATGGGAAGTAACTCTTCCTAACACTTATCGCTTAAATGAAAGGGTCTATATTTAAAATCATCTGCAACTGTATTTCGTCAAAGCGATACTATGGATATATCTACTTCACTACACATAGATGATATGATATAACAGTCGCCTAAATATTAATTTGTATCTTTTGAAAATACCATGTCTAGATATGTTATTCTATGAACAGTGCTAATTAAATTATACTTGATAACAATGATATGAAAGTAAATATTACTTTGAATGATACTGTTACAAGCCTTCAGCAAGACTATTATATCTAATGCAAAATTCATTGTTCTCATTGTGATAGCTTTAAAGTGAATTTTAGGGAAAGTAACTATAGAAGTTTTCTTTCGTTCTAATCTCTATCAATTTTATGTATCAAATATATACATATAGTTTGTATCATTTGAACGTACATTCTGTCTATGTGTACATGTGTATTGTCTGGTGGCCATATATCGCAAAATAAAGTATAATCTGTATAAAATGTAATATTTGTAAAATATTGAAATAAAAATATGTTAAAACTAAAGCGATATTTATCTTTTCATGTAGAAATTGTGCAGGAATTAATCGTATTCGTAAATAAGACAATATCTAACGCATATTTTGTTGATGTATATTTAGTCTATTATTGTTAACAATTAACTGATGAAATTAAGAATATTGAAACATGTCATATCATGCAAATAAATTTTATAACTGATTATATACACATGACTGTACGTATATTTACTGATATTTGTTAAATAAAAAGTATGGAAATGAAATTAAATTAAAAATTTAAATATGTTTGGATAACGTTAAAATCGTTTTTAAAAGTTTGTTTACAGTATTTATTCTGCTTATACATGATGTTAATATATGATGATACTTAAAGAAGAAAATACATGTACCTAGAAGGAAAAACATTTTCCGCTCTCTTCAATATTTTTCGCGGGTAGGAAATAATCTGCACCATCACAATGAGCTATACATGATATATTTTGCAAAATATTTGAAGTCTAGTAAACACTCTTTATTTGTATTGGTTTAAATACGAATACGAATTTAAATACAAATACGAATTATAAATATCATGTCAAATATAAATTTCCTTGAATATAGGCTGAAACTTTTCTTAACTGTTATTCAATCGCAATTGTTGATTTATTTTTTAAATAGATGCCAATAAATAAAATGATACAAAAATCAACAATATGGCCCCAAATATGATGGGGGTCATAATACGTTTCCGTACCAAATAGCTATCGCTATGTGGATATTAGCAAAACAATTTAGCTATGTGGTAAAGCAAGATTTGACATGTTTTATAATTTACAGGTGACCATGATCTAGTAATGAAACTGACGTGTGATTATTATGTTGAACGTTTCATTTATTTGTACTTTCTTGTTCAATAAAACAACATTGCGGGAATATATAACGCATCTAACACGAGTAAGGATTTAGATTTTGAATTTATTGAGAATTACTAAGTTGTATAGGCAATGTCCGCCGTACCCCCATGCCATCATTTAAAGGCTACAATAAGTTTCCGGTCTTAATGGAAAGAGTCTCTTCACATTTATATTTTTATGAAACTCAACTTAATGAAGTGTAATATGCATGTTATACGCTATCACAAACTATTCATACTTAAAGATACATGTTTGATACCTTTTGTCAATCATATGTTTTCAGATTTTAAACCAGAGTAATAATGTATCCCGGAAAAAAGCAACCGATCGTCTATATCTCCCGTAGTGATTGTTTCAGCGCATGTCATCGTCTTCATTCCAAAAAACTCTCAGCCGAGGAAAATCAGAAAATATTTGGTAAATGTAATAATCCAAACGGACATGGCCATAACTATAAAGTCGAGGTGACTCTTCGTGGTCCTGTTGACCCTGTGACCGGAATGGTGCTAAATCTAACAGATCTGAAAGCTTGCATGCAAAAAGCGTTTATGTCAACACTTGATCATAAAAATTTGGATTTTGACGTTGACTATTTTAAAGATAAAGTCAGCACAGCGGAGAATATTGCAGTTTATATTTGGGAAAGAATGGCTGAACAACTTACAGCTGGACTTTTATATGAGGTCAAAGTGCATGAAACTGAAAAGAATGTCACTAGTTATAGAGGTGAACAATCAGAATAGTATACGTAAATTCATGTTCGATGTCGCAATTGAGCACGCATCGTAGCTGTAACGAAATAATTTGGCACTTGCTACAACTATAAAGTTCAGACGGTATCAATTAGGTTACATGTCACACCTGTACAACAAACCGCACCCCAACTTTCCCCCTGTTAATTTATCTATGACTATGCATTGTCGTCATTGTACTTATTTAACTTCTAGTGTTAACTTATAATCGTCAATCGCGGCATTCTTTTACGTTAGATATGTTAGGTAACATTATTTGTTACGAAAACATCTTATATGTCAATGGATTAAAAAACAAATATATAAATATAAAAAATGTAGATCATTAATCTTTCTACGTCAGTTATGACACGAAATTTCAAGACAGCGTACAACATTAATATATAATAAATCGTATATATTAAAAAACTTTAAAAACTTGTCATTATTTTTTTTTAACAAAATTTTAGATTTTCCCATTAAATTTTTTTTCCTTTTTTTAAAACTGAATTTATGAGTTTTAAAAATGATGTAAAAAAATGTTTTGCGTTTCATTAAAAACCCCGGGCCTTTTTTTTGTCGATTTTTTGTTTTCATATTTTCTTTTTAAAGTATTTTATCAAAAACAAAATTTTGCATGCCAATGCAAAAATTAAATCTTTTCATAAACTTTTAAATCTGGCGGTTAAAAAAAGCAATCTTGGGTTTGAATATTTCCGCTTTTTTTTATTATTAAAATTTTAACAAAAATGCCGTTTTCCCATGTTGACTTTTCAGTAAAGAAGTTTAAGAATTTAATGTTTAAAATGTTTCAATTTCGATTACAAGGAAATGAGAATATCGTACTGGTGTTAAAGAATTGTTTGGCAACTGTAACAGGTAGTTTAAAATATGAATAGTTTTACCTTAAGACAATAAACCATTTATGTTTCGCAGTTGTGATGAATAATCAAATGACTGGTTTCTATGTATTTTACTGTACGTAAAATGGTTTAAAATAATTAATTATATCTGTCACTGATTCATTTTGAGTTTATTTTATGCTATTTGTAACTTTTTAAAACAAAATATAACACTGCAGAGTTGAATAATATAAAGTGTTTTTTCTATTTCTTTTCCCTGCAATTTTGTGAAGTAACTTATCAATTTGAACGAAAGTAATAAGCTATTATAGAGGCGCAGAACATCCTTTCTGACGTGTATTCATTTCATGAGGATACTGCATTGGCTATGGGTTCAAGCCCAACAGGGAGTCTTCTTTTTTGTACATTTTTATTCATTTTGTCTGGTCAAACTATGGTTTTATTTTAAATTTTATTGAAAATTCTTGAATTCAGATTATATATATTTATTATTATGCATATTTATGTACTTTTTAGCGTTTAATTAGTGAAAATTGTGTAGTTTTACAACCTTAATTCATTATGTATTACCGAATCTGGATGGTCAACTTTCTTTTTGTCTACAAATGTTTAGAAACGATCCTGATAATAATTATAATCAAGATATCAAAATACCCCTTTGACAGCTAACAAATATGGCCGATTTTCTTTCATTCTTTTTTTTTTTTGTTAAATCAAATGTGACAATCCTGTTGAAATTATCCCATTTTGTTCTCAAAAATACTTTTCCCTGGTTTTGTTTCTTTTCATTTCAAAAATTCTGGTTGTTTGTTACCACATTTACTAAAGTAAGATAAAAAATGAAATAAGTAAAACTGTTCTTTAATATTTATAAAACGGTTAACTTAAAGCCGAATGCTTACAGATTTATACGTATTTTCATCAAAATTTGAATATGTATTTAAAATCAAGATATTATAAAGTGAATTTGAAGATAAAAAAATGAAATAATTAATACTGTTCTTTAAGATTTATAAAACGGTTTAACTTAAAGCCGAATGCCTACAGATTTATGCGTATTTTAATCAAAATTTGAATATGTATTTAAAATCAAGATATTATGAAGTGAATTTGAAGATAAAAAAAATGAAATAATTAAAACTGTTCTTTAAGATTTATAAAACGATTTAACTTTAAGCCGAATGCCTACAGATTTATGCGTATTTTAGTCAAAATTTAAATATGTATTTAAAATCAAGATATTGTGAAGTGAATTTGAAGTAATTTTAAATTGCATACGGCTCTTTCATCCAATGTTCAATACAAAGAAGCACTTATTTCCTTAGCCACCGCAGTAAAATCATGGTGAACAATACTTTAAAATCAATTAATTAATCTTACTAAATACATTTGTTATTATATATAGAATCGAAATTGCCAATTAATTCAACTGATTATGAGTGTCAGGCGGCACCGCTGAAAACGAGTTTGTGCAAAAACTTAAACAATGACATCACATTTTACGTCACGTCAAACTGTAAAAGTGAAAGTAGATTTTAAGGACGAATTGTTTGATTTAATGACGGGAACTTAAGCGTAATTGGTAGAATGTATTATTGAAATTTAAAGAAACAATATTGTAGACTAAGTACTACAATTTCAACCCTAGAAAATAAATCGTGCATCCTATTTTAAGTGGACTTTCTATACACATAAGTGAAGCAACTCTGTAGAAGTCAATGTACAGTAGAAATCTATAGAGACAGGAATTTCAACGTAAAATAATATCAAAGTAATTTAAAAAAAATGATTCTGTAAGATCTTACAAGTGTATTAAAGACATTAATACACATCATAGATGGGTTGATAATCGGCCCTGAAATGTATTATGTTCTAGGGTTGAAGCCCTCGGGACCACTATTCGTTTTGCGGCCGATTATCACCTTCCTGTCCTTCTCTGCGATGTTTTTATAACATGGAAATTATAACTTGAATCTTTAATCTTTTGACTTTTCTTCAAAATCTTAGTTCATGTTTTTGTCAAGTTTGATTTTCTTGAAGTAGGTTGGCTTATCTGTAAAAGTCTTTTAAAGCCGATTTACCAAAATAAAAATATGTAACAATTCATTAGAAATACTTCAATCGTAAAAAATAGAAAATTTCATGTGACATATTAAAGTGTCTAAACGTGGATTAAATACATTAAAACATTCTTATATTGACCATGTCAAGTTATTTATTGTTTTCATAATTGCATCCGTATGTTTAATTGTATTGGCAAATCGGTATAATTCAACGTGCACTCTGTGGTAGAAATGATCATCATTGTTGCAATTAATATTACCGAGCTTTACGTTCTGTTTGACTCTAATTCAATGAAGTCACGATTGCTAATTGTTACACACAGCCAGCAGTAAGATGACAAATGCACAAAAAGACAAGTATCCATACGCAAGGATTGGTACTACGAGCGCAAAATCCTTTTTTAGATTAAGTCTTTCTATTATGAAATACCAATGTATTTACAATAGCAAAATACTAAGAATCACACATGAATTCGTATTTACAATTTTGTACATGTTAACATTAATAATCCAGTAAGCATTCAATCAAAAATTTGATAAAAGATTATTCAGTAAAATTATCAAAGCAAATAAAACCATTTGATACAAATTGTTTAAGTTGATAATAGAAATTACAATGTATGTACACGTATTTTTATGGAAGAAAATGTACAAAGGTAAACATGTTTTTTATTCAAACCTAAATTTTAATGCTTGTTATGAATACTACTTTATTAACTGTATATTACTTTAACCCCCCCCCCCAGCCAAATTTGCTGTTCTGCATTTCGGTTAATACCCGATATAAGAATGTTTTGTCTTAAAAGCAAAGATAATGAAATGACGTGGAAGGAAATTTGTATGACGTTATTTTCTAAAAGCTTCTATAACACAGTTTTGTATTATCTGTTTATAAAAACTAAGAAAATTACTTTTTTTCACATTACATAGTAACGCTGTAACAATAAATCAGTGAAAAATATGTGATAAAAATAATTATTCACAAACATAACTCGATATTGAAATGTAGGTATTCGTAGATATTACAGTAAAACTCTTTTATTTATAAATTACTTTGGGTATAAATATGAGATAAATTAAGATAAGTTATTGTTTATTTTTGTAACCATTATCTTGGTATTACACTTTTAAGCTGTTCCGCTAAACGTTTCACCCGTATTATTAATAATATGGGCAGAAAATTACAATGTTTATACAGAAGCAAAAGCAGATTAGATCAAAGATGAGTACAGTTGATAATATATATATGAATTAAATTGATTATTGTCACACTTGTTCAATCAAGGAAAGCAACTTTATTTGTAGATTTAAGTAATAAATTTGACTATATTGTTAAAGATAATCTGTTGTACAAATTGATACAACAAGATTTACGAGGAAAGATGTTTGATATTGTAAAATCTATTTTTGAGTCCGTAAAATCAACAATTAAGCATTGAGGAATACACATATTCACGAGTAGTAGGCAATGAGAATGTCTATCTCCTTTTTTATTGTCTATGTTCATAAATGACCTTGAATAATTTTGTATAGATGGTGATATGACTGGCTTAGATGTAAACATGTTTAAAATATTCTTATTAATATACGCAGACGATATTGTTATATTCACAAATTCACTTGAAAAACTCCAAAAAGTATTAATTTATTTCACAAGTATTGTAAGCTGTGGAAAATGACAGTCAATGTTTCTAAAACAAAAATTAGGATTTTTAAAAGGGTGGAATATAACCATAAAATTTACAATTTTCATACAATGGAAGTCTATTCTGATTTGGAATAATTTTGTTATTTAATTGTTGCTTTTCACAAGCAGAGGTTCATTAAGTACCGCCCACAATACTATAGCAGGCCAAGCTCGAAAAGTTGTTTTACGCTCAATAAATATTTATACAAATTTACTTATTTACAACCAAAACATAAATTAGAATTATTTGATAAACTCGTGTCTCCGCTTTTAAATTATTGTAGCGAAGTGTGTGGTTTTGTCAATGATTTATCAATTGAAAGGGTGCATTAGCAATTTTGTAAGAAAATAATGGGTGTTAAAAAACTACACAAATGACTTTATTTATGGGGAATCAGGTCGTGTATCTTTCAAAACTGTGCATTATTTAAATGTTATTTAATATTGGTTAAAAATATTGCATTTGGGAACAAACAAGTATGTCTTCATTATTAACTCTTTGTTAATAGATGATATTGAACAGTATGAAAATAGGCGAAATTGGTGTTCCCTGTTAAATGATTTGTGATGTTCACTTGGTTTTGTTGATGCATGGTTACATCAAGGTGTAGGTGATTATAAGATATTTTTGTCCTTCATTAAACCAAGATTAAATGCCCAATTTATACAGAACTGGAACTCCATAATATCAAATTCTAGTACAGCTTTGTTTTATAGAAATATTTCTTCCCTTAGATACCAACCATATCTTGACTGTTTTACTGCAAATAAATTTGTTCAGTCCTTAACACGTCTGGGAGTGTCCTCCCACAGACTACAAGTACAAGCTGGCAGGTGGGCAAAACCAACCAGAATACCCTTAAATGATAGAAAATGTTCAATATGCAATACTCTTGAAAACGACTTTCGTTTTGTTATTGAATGCTCATTGTATACAGAATAAAAAACACTTATATACACAAGAAGGTTTGGAACAGATCATATATGTAATAATTTATAGAATTTATTGAAGGCAGAACACATGACGTTTACAATTTTTCATCAGACTTAAAGCCAATTCTTTCATGTTATTATATGATTACTGGCTCGATATCGAGCGCGACCTGCGGTTTTCCAAAGAGACTCACAATAACTGTTGTACGTAAAATCGTTCTTTTCTTGAAAAATAACATCAAGATATTTATATGTTAGAACCGTTTCTCACGTGCTGGTACCAATCTTGAACTCAAATTCGCTTCTTGGAAGCCGGCATCTGCGAAACTGCATGCATTTGGATTTTCTGGCATTGAACAGAACCGTCTTACATTTACACCAATAACTGAGATTATCCAGAATGGATTGTAGTTTCTCTTTGCTATTTTCCATAAGAACAATGTCGTATGCAGACATATGCAGAGAAAGCTTGAATTCGCCAACCTGAATATCAAGGTCAAGTTGATATCACGTGTAGGGTCGTCGTCTAAAACAGAAAATAATGTCAATGACAAATTACAGCCTTGCTTCACGCTCGTATAGAAGTCGAATCAGTCTGTGAGCTTGCTTTTTATACGAACACATGACACCGAACTTGCGTAAATGTTCTAAATGGAGTTGTACAATTTACCGTCTACATTATTCGCCAGCAGTTTGTACAACAACATGTCTCATTAATGTAGTCAAAACAACGTTTGAGATATATATAAGCCGTGACAAATGACTTGCTATTTCTTATTACACTATTTAAAGTATACACGCGATTTTCACATACCCGTTTCTTCGGTGAGCCGTTATGTTCAACAGCAAGAATGGCATTGTTTTCAAAGCAGTATGCTAGTCGCTTGTTAAGGAACGATGTGTACAAAAATTGATAATGCAATACAGCAGCCTTATGCCACGGTAATGCATTGGAATCCTCTTGTCAGAGTATTAAAGGTACTTATGTTTATGCTCGGAATACTCATGTTCATATTCGGATTCATTATGTTCATCGCAGAAATGTTTCATAACTCAAAATTCGATAATGTTTTCGTAGCGATGTATTTGGCACTAATTACGTTGACAACAGTTGGCTATGGAGATTATTACCCAAACACCGTTTTAGGTCACATTATTGCATCGACATGCTCAGTGTGTGGTGTGCTAATTATTGCACTTCCGATTGGGATAATTGCATCGTCATACTACACGTAGTTATCGGCAATACGCCGATACGCATATAAAAAGATATAAGACGCAATCTATCAAGGAGGATTCGGATTAAACAATTTCAAAGCGGTCAAACTTCAAAAGAGATTTTGAGATTATTACGTATTCTACTGAAATAAAATATCATTTGAATTCAATTAAATTTAATTTGCAATATTGTTAATCGGTTCATAAATATATTTCAAAACAAATCTTTTCAAACGTAATTTTGTAAAAAGAAAAACTTTGTCGATACAATCACGGTTAAGACGATAAAGGCAGTGATTATAAAAGATATTGTTTGTTAGATTAGTATGACTAGTTTACATGCTTCAATAAAAATTAGAAAAAAGAAAGCTGTGATTGCACTGAAGAAATATTGCGTTTATCCTGATGGTAACCCTGAATATGAAGAAATTGGAAACCAAGATAACAAACATTACAATTATTATTTTGTTAACCGTAACATTACGTAACCTTTACCAATACTTTAGAACAAGGCCAGCATGTACATTCTTGCAGTCTGACCAGTCTCTATACAGTTGGTTACTCTGACTTTGTTCTTATAATTTCTTATTCTTTGAATTGATTGTGTGTAGACAAATAAGTGAATTCAGCAAGTTTAGAATTAATAGTTGTAGGTGATGCTCTCTATCATACAAATCGTAAAATCATCAACTGAACAGGAATAATCCTTAGATGGACCTTTAAAAGTAGTGCTTAAATTAGTGTTAAATAACATAAAGTCCTCAACGGACGATGAATATTGATAGAATTCTACAGAAGTTATCATTTGACCACCCTTTCTGGCTAAGGGGTTGCTTTTACGGGTTAAGGCATCTAATTACAGCCACCGTATAATTTCTTTGCACTTAGTCATATATAAAAAATATAAGGGAGGCAATTCTTTCATTCATTCAGATACAATATACATATAAATTACAGGGTTAACATCCCTTTATCTATATTATAAGTCTGATTTTATTAATGCACATACGAATTTATATGAAACTTAAAAGTTTAAACTCAACTACAAACAAATATTTATTTAAATCATTACACTTTATACCATGTGCATGTGCATGATTAGCTATTTTACTTCGAACTACGTTTCATACCAAAATTATTTTAAACTTTATATTTTATAAAAATCTGGAAACCATTGTCTTAACAAAAACCGTCTGTCATTACAGACGATGAAAATTAGCTTTCAAGTAACAGTTTAGCGTAATCTCGGTAGAGCCTCAGTAGCACCGTACACAGTTACCCTCGAGCTAGATATACCGATTTGTACCGGCAGACGTTGTAAGATCCTTATAGTCTTTCTCTTGCCTGGTACTGTAAAAATCTTAAATAAACTTATTATTAATTTAGTTATTATTATTATTATTATTATTATTTTAACTATGATAATAATATGACGAAGCCTTAAAATACCTTGACAAAAGACAATATCTCCCACATGGATGGAAATCTTTTTTATAATACTTTCTAGAAACGTTCACTACCATGAGATATATTGCCCCACACATAACCAAGGTCTCTTTGTCATACATAATTTAGGTCTATAAATCCAGATATTGTCCAGGGACATTGGGGAATTTAAATGTTGCTTTATAGAATCGTTCACCCCTTTTAAACGTTGGAACGAATTACCCTGCGCATGAACCAGGTCTCTAGGTCAAAGGTCAAGGTCACACTTAGATCGCTTTGAAACTTCTACATGCTTTGAGGATTTTACATTAAACTTTGCAAAAAAATTCTCATTATGAGCAAAACATTCAGGTCCCTTCGACCAAGGTCAAGGTCACATATAAGGGTGAAATTTCAGATAAAAATACGAAAATATTTAAAGTGACCAACTTGCTACACTTCTTATCTCTAACATCTCCACCTAAAGCTTTCGAGACGGGCGTATTTTGTGACAGCCATGTTTCTTATTGTAGCGAATGAATTTAACAACTCATTCATTAAGGCAGAGATGTTATCTATGTCTCTGATTAAGGCAATCCTAAGAACGCAATTTATGCATACATACATAGGTTGACAGACAGGTTTTCATCATCGTTGTTAACTGTAGATGGAAGAATACGAGAGGCCTTTTTGTAGCTGTGGAAGATTTTTTTAAATGTTCAAATGGCAGGAAAGTAAGAATTTATGATTGGTCGATCACATCTACAATATAGCAACATATCGGCTATTTCCGTCAGTATCCGGGTAAGCTCTAATTAGGAATAATTTGCGAGGTATTTCGAAATTTAAAGAAGCAGCAAAATTTCTGTACACAGTTCACTCGGCCATATTGCAGTGCTTGGTGATATTGTAACTATAGTTTTACTATTTTTCGAAACAGGAACTAGTAAATCTCTATTCAGGAAGAGGTCAATCATATATAGTTTGCAGGGTTTAAAACAGAAGGAACAACTGTTCGTAGTATTTAATGTAACGTTAATAGTATTTTCCGCCTTATGTGCCACTTGGCATGAAGAGGATAGTTAGTTAGTTAGTTAATAGTATTTCCGGATTTTTCCTTTTACCTATTTGTTCACCTCGATTTTAATGTTTCGTTTTAGTAAAGTATTGTGAAGCGGAGCATGCACATGAAATTTTTGAAGACTGGTGCTGATGATTTTAGGCTTAAATTGACATTCATTACGCAAACATGGATGACGCCAGAAAACAATCTCAACACTGAAGATGTCTGAAGACCTCTGAAAATATCCTCTCTGATATGTCAGAAAACGAGCTGCCCGACAAAATGAAGGCAACACGCTCGCCAAATGACAAAGACAACCCCCTATGCAACTAAATGAATACAACACGCTACGCGACAACATAAAGACAACACACATACTTTCAGATACGTGTATGATTTAAATGTATATGTTGTCAGATTTCAAACCAGACTAATTATGTATATTTGAAAAAAAGCAACCCATCGTCTATATATCCCGTAATGAATGTATCAGCGCATGTCATCAAATGAATAATAGTGACCTTTCAGCTAAGGATAATTAAATTATGTTTGGTAAATGTAATAACTAGAAAGGACATACTCACAATTACAAAGTCGAGGTAAAAATTCGTGGACCTGTTGACCCTGTGACCGGAATGGTGCTTAATCTGACAGATCTGAACGCTTGTATGGAAAAGCATTTATGTCAACGCTTGATAAAAAAATGTTTTAAGACGTCGTCTATTTTAAAGATAAAGTCAGCACAGCAGAAAATATTGCAGTGCATATTTGGGAGAGATTTGCTGAAAAACTTACACCTGGACTTTTACATGAGGCCAAAGTTCATTAAACGGAAAAAGGATATCACTATTTATAGAGGCAAGCAGACAAATGAAGAGCCGGAAGTGAACATTAATTAATGCATGTTTAATTCATGTTTTTGTCACGACTCACACCAACTTATGTAAAGTCCCCAAGGCATGTAGAATTTTCAAAGCGATCCAAGTGTGACCTTCACCTTTGACCTAGAACCTGATTCAGTACATTTGCAGGGAACTACGTTCTATGGGGTGAATAATTCTATAAAGCAACATGAAAATTCTTCCATGCATGTAGGTGATATGCTCTGGACAATATCTGTATATTTAATCATCTTTACTCACCTTGACCTCGCATTTATTGACATAAATTATGTGACCTAAATACCTTGGTCATGTGTGGGGCAATACGTCTCATGGTGGTGAATTTTCTAACTTTTAAGATTTTTGCAATACGCGACAAGAGAAAGACTATAACAATATTACATCGTCTGCTGGTACGAACCGGATTATCTTGCTCGTAACTGTGTACGGTGCTTAAAAGGCTCTACCGGGTTTACTCGCTTAACTGTTTCTTGAGAGCTAGTTATCATCGTCTGTAATGACTGACGGGTTTTTCCCAGTTTAAAAAAAGTATATAGTTAGTTAATATTAATTTGAATAAGACAAAGCCTCAAAGAGAGCTTTTTGACAGAATGTACAATGAATTTCAATATAATGACTAATTAATTAAACCCATCGGCGGCTGCACACTTTTCATACACATTACTACACTTTTAAAACTTACACTTTCGACCGCACAATTCACTCAACACTTCTTCACACTATTATCATGAATCTGAAGGCATGCTGCTTTAACTAATGATATGTTATATAAATTACATATATTTATCACTAGTACATATTAATTTGAACCACATGTCTATGCTGTATCCAATGTTTGACCAATGGCATTGTTTTATGTATAAATGCCGATGACCTAACAAAATTGAGTTGAATTCATATACATGTATATGGATCTATAGAACCTAAGCTATTACCATTATGATATATTTATACAACAGTGTTTCTCCTGATTATTATCTTTATTCATTGGCGATTAATATTTTAATTTTGCATGTTTCCCAACCAATTATCTACCCAAAGGAAAACAAGAAATAACTGATAAAACATTTTAATTATTTAACAGCATATAAAGTGCTTTTCTCACAATCAATGCATATGAATTCTGACATAAGTTGTCGTTTGACGGAACGGAAATTTATTTAACGAGTTCAGATTCACAAAGAAAAAAGTGACAATTATATAACACTTGCGTAATATAATAAAATACGTAAAGATTTTATATTTCATGGAAAATAAAGGGATTCCAGTGATGAAAACATAAATCTAAATATCAAAAATTCAGTCATGCCATAAACGGATGGACATAATTATTGGGATGTCATCTGTACAAGTTTTAATTTGTTTCATAAATATTTATCTTTTTATATCAGCCGACAGTGAAACTGATATATACTTTAATTACGAGCTAGATACAACACCTTGTCTGACACCGGTTGTAGGAATCAGTCTTCAGGATTGTTTAAAGCTTTACGAAAACAACCTGGAAACTACCAACGTTATGGTATACAAGAGAAGATTTCTCCTCTGTCAATTATGTTTTGTCACCAAGGCGCCAATTAAAACGAAAATAGCTGGATGTATATTGGCACATCAACAAATTAATGGTAAAATGTAAAATTATTTACTTACTTTTGATTTTTATTTTTTCCATAACCAACAAAACAAAAGAAAATGATTTTTAAAAATCTTGACCTCATAAGCGACATAAACTGCAAGAGCCCGAGGTTAGATATTTGGTATGCAATATTGTCTAGTGTGTCTTCTTCAAATTATAGTACGAAGGGCAAAATTGGCCTCACACTGGGTCATTGATTTTCCTTGTATGTATTAAGTTGGACCTTAAATTTTCTCCGGTACAGTCAAGAGCTTAGAAATTAGGTCATGACCTCCTTTTTTATATTGTAAGCTACAACTTTAACTTTTGGACTATATGCACACTTTCAGATTAAGAACTGAACATTGACACGAGATGCCCAAAATTTTAAGCTAATGACTTACTTTTTTGTTACTAGAACTACAGTAATGATATTTGGTATGTACATACAGTTTTAGATGCAGAATTCATCTTTGACCGAATTTTGACCACGTGACCGTGTAATGAGAGATTCAGCACTGAAATTTGAAATACAACTATGTTTTAGATGCAGATTTGAACATTGATAAAGATTTTGACAGAGAGATCTACTTAGTAATATGAATAGCTACAGCTACGTAATTTTGACTATGTCCACAATTTAAGATGTTGTTTTGAACTTTGAAATCAGTTGCCCTATATTTGTACCCAATGACATATGTTTTAGCCCATATGACCATTATATGTCTTATACAAGCAGTGTGTCTTCGGTGAGCAATATAGGGCCCAATTTGGTCCTAAATCCTCGATATTCAATAACTTTAAAGATAACAATAACTTTATTAAATAAAGTTATTTATACATCTTTAAAATGTTATAATGGTTACATTTTTACTGTCTTTTAAAGGTAAGAGAGAGGGCATTTGACATTTCATATTCTCATTGTTTTATATGCATGCTGAATTATTTTAGTAATGGGATGTAATAAGTCATTAGTTGAACAACTTTGTTGTTTTCATGACAAGTTGCTTTATATGTTTACAATTATAAATGATATGCGATTTAATAATTTTCTGAATAATACATGAAGTTACAACGCTCATATATACTGTTAGATATTAAGATAAAAGTTATGACGTGTACCATAAATATCAAAGACTTCAATGACTGTTAAGATGAAGCACTTCACAATTTTTTAAAGATTACATATATACAAATATTGATTATCTTTTAAATTAAAGATATGTCCCATAATAATTTGGCAAAACACAAACCTTCCAACCAGAGCTCGACATTACACAGGGCAATCGGAGGCAATGCATCGTCGGATTATGCTGTAGATGGAGTTTGGAATTCAAATATGTTAGATAAAAGTAAAACGCAATTCCAATGCTCACATACTCTCCAAAGAAGTAAACATCACTGGTGGATGGTCAACTTAGAAAAAACAAAACTTGTGAGAAGAATCACAATTTTGAATAGAGGTGATTGTTGCGGTAAGATATCAATATACTTATATATGCTTTCAGAACGTTAATGTGCTTTTTCCTACTTTGTGTTGTTATTTGGATAACAATAAATTTAACCAGAAACATTGACATGTGCTCTATTGTTAACAAAATGGTTGTGTTGAATTCTTATTGTATCCGCTTATCTGAAAAGGGATCCATGCATTGAGACTAAATGTCGGTTAGTACAGGTAACCTGTCTTTAACTCCTATATAGAATAGAAAACTATTCAATACACACCGGGAACAAACATTAATGTCGGTAAAATATCGGTTCATCAATTGCTTTCTAAGCGTATATATGTAACTGACTGACAGTAACTTAACCAGAGCAGCCTACGTAGCCGGGTAGTTAATCTCATTGACTTCGGAACACTTGCAACTCGGACCGTGTGTCTGAATCCAGAGTGCTGTTCAGCAAATTTTTTCATAAATGGATGGTTCTATCATGGTGACCAATACTGAAGTGAATTTGTTTCTTATATCATAGTTTGGTGACATTTTGGTTGAAATTTATATCAGAGTTTATTATAAAACCTTAACATATTCATAAACAGTGCGATAACTGGAGTGCAGAAATCAAATACTTACTGGCACTCCAGAGCATGCCCATTGAATGGCTTATTTTTCTTAGGTTTACTTATTGTGACGAAAGAGAAATGGATAGGAATAGAAATATCATATTCAGATGCTTCTTTAGTGTTTTTTTCCTGGGGTTTCATATTATGACAAAAAACATCAAAACACTCGGCACACCAATCAGATAGCCTCATGTTTCTATGTTCTTTCAGTTACATAATACTCTATCGTATCGCATCAATGTAAAGGTAAGCATCTATATATATTTGGTCCAAAAAGCAAAGCATATCAATATATGGATAAAAGTTTGTTGCGTTACCCTACCGAACGATGCTTAATAGTCTTGAACTCCTATTAAAACTTTGTCATGTTAAAGTCAGAAGTAACATAATTGACGAAAACATAAATGACAACGTTGCAATACATAATGACGTTATTTAATCATATATGTCTGACATCATTTTCTTTACTGCGTTTCCATGTTGCTGTTTAGTAAATGAACCTCTCGCCAAAGAGAGTTTTCATAATTAAAAATTCGTTATACAAATTTCTGATTGCACAAACATACGAATACAGTCTTAACTAATGTTTACATTGATACCTGACGACGACAGCATTATGTTCATACCACAAACGAGCATAAAAATCTTCTGTGAATGATTTATAACATAAGTTATGAATATCAATTGTATATTGTCAGTTTGAATACAGATGTCAATAATCTAATGAAATCTTATTCATGTATATAAAATTACTGTGAAACAATGGTGTCATGTGTGCGTGCTTGTTTTATCTCGAGTTGCAAATAATTTTAGTCGGGCCTAGAGATAAATTAAGTGCAGCACGAATACTTTGACGTTTGGCCCCCATTACTTAGGGTTATGCCACACGAAAGGATGAATTTGTGGCGCACGGATATTATACTATGTCTGCCCACAGTTTAATAAAAAGTTATGGGGAAGCAGTAATTAAGTGGTGAACGCAGCTTACTATGGGTTGTGGCCACGAGTTCCAAGCGGAGCGCACACGAGATACTAGTCCTGGGCCACGAGACTAAGTCGGGGAACAAAGATTTCATTAAAACCAAATCAGATAACAATTTACATATTTATAATAAACATTTAGTTTTTTAAAATTTAAAAATTCCTGGTTTAAGTTTTAACATGGAACAAAATCTTTGAAACATTGGAGGTATTCCCATTTTAAGCTTTAATACAATGTCTTAAATATAAAAGGGAAAACCGATGGGCATTTTTCTAAATAACTATAAAAATTCAAATGTATAGTGTAATCTGATTGGTTGATTATCTCGTGCATACGACTATGGCCATGACATAGTATATCGAGCGTACAATTCCCTTAAGGGCCATGAGTTTTGTTTATAAATAAAAAAAAAAATAAAAAAAATGGAAGCTCGTGGCCACGACATAGTTTCTCGTGCGCACGACCTTGAATATAAAAAGACATCACTGCTCAATACATGATAAAATACTTGAGAATCATGCTTCAGTGTGTTTTTGTTCAATTTTTATAGAATTGATTATGTTTTTAGCGGAACGATTGAACAATGTGACAGTAACTGTTGGGGATGTAGAAGGTCAGATGAAACAGTGTGGAAGATTTATGGGTCCTGGTGGTAAAGGAGAACTTGTCGAAATCTCGTGCTCGACACCGCTCTTCGGACAGTTTGTGAAGATAGAAAAATACAGCGATACTGCTTTAACATTGTGTGAAGTTGGTGTCTATCCATAAAACTTTTTTATCAATAAAAGCATAGCAATTTGTGGTTTTGTTGTGTATTTTGCTGATAATAAGTTTGCTTATTTGATATAATACTCGATGACGTAACTGTTTTGTATCATAGACGCGTGATTTCAGTGAAATATTTACTAAATAAACATTATTTCTAATTTAAAAACACAGTTGATTTTTACTGCAAGAATGAATATTTATAAATGAAATGAGCATATAGTCGTTATACTGTTTATCCATCTATCTTGCTTGAACTTTACTAGGTAAGAGCTTATGTACAACGTCCTCGTTTCCCCTTGTGTGCGCCCTGTCCTGTTTTTCTTTGGGGTCCCATGGACTACTTGCCACTTTATCTTGATGCTGAGTCGTGTGGGGGTTGCGTTTATTGAACGCCGCCTTTCCTTGTTGATCTTGTTTATCATATTTGAAACCGTGAGGACAAGCTCTAATTCTAGGGTTAAAATGGTGTGGCAGTGTGGCAGAAGTTGATTGCAGTTAAAATATATTAAAAGGAGAAAAGAAATAAACTGTTGTTTGTCCAATCAATAACTTTGATAAATAGCACTCTGACAGGCAGGTGAAATAGGGTAAGCATTGTCCTATAGTGCATTTCTAGTTAATTAAGAAAATTCAAATGTATAGTGTAATCTGATTGGCTGATTATCTCGTGCGCACAACCTAACTCGTGGCCATGAGATCTATCTTCGTACGCACCATTAATTAGCTCTTTAACCGTTTTGGTTGAATTTTGGGAATTTAAAACTTTCGAAAGATGTGTCCTATCGGCGGGTTTAACGGAACCTTCAATTTTTGACACTTTTGGGGCCATTCATAATGTTTGACTTCCATGTTAATGCAAGCATGTGTCCTACACGAGACTAGACAGCACACAGATGTTGCTCTAAAGCGAAGTGACGTTGCGCGGAAGCAACAAAACAATTCTTATTTCTTTTTACTTCAAAATTTCACTCTGTTTACTTCTGCTTCAGCCGGTGCTATGGGGCATAACGGTTACTTGCAGATTCCAGTACCGGCCGTGAACAGGTTAGATAAAACTGAACCTGCAATATTTCCAGTTTTGTAATTTTGGGCGTTCTTTAAATATTCCGTTTTTCTCTATTTTATCGTCACGTCGTGATATCGCTGAATCATCTCGTCGCTTTAGTTTTTCGTCGTATCATCGCTTTCTCGTTTCGTGTTTTTGTTTCGGTGATATCGCTATCCATATCCAATGATGTCACTATGCGTACTTGGTTACAGTACAGTTACGTCTCTTTGTATTGTATCGTCGCTTCGATGTATTCCTGAATTACGTCAGTGTATAGTTTCGTCGCTTCGGCGTTTTTGTATTTATTTGGGTAAGTGGTGCGACGAAAAAATGCCCGCAACCTAGCCCGGTAGTTTCGAACATATTAATAAGTAATACAAGTAGACTGTTGGAACAAATTAGAAGATCAAGTCTTTGTCGATTTTTATTATCTGTTTGTTAAGTAATGTAAACAATTATGTAAATGTATACGTTTCTTTCCACTTTTTATTTTAAAGTTAAGAATATAATGAACAGTTCAGAAAATATGAGTGTTCAGTAATTTTATGCACGAGCTTTCAAAAACGCTTTCTGTGTTTTATATTAATTGTTCCATAATTGACCATATCGGTGATTTATTAAATATGGAGTATGCAACAGTCATTTCAAACTCCATTTACACCTAACATGAGACGGCACGTATCGTATTCAAACTGGTAATGCCTTTCTGTCGTTTCTTAAAGAGATTAGTTTTTTGACATGATGGGACTTGCAAAATCTTATCGAGATTTGTGTACCATTTCTTATAGGTTTGAACCAAAAACTTGTTAGCAAATTTTCAAAACTTTCCAGAACGTTTTTCTTCCAGATTTTTTTTCTTGTGCAAAATGATCTAAAAGGTAAAATGTTACAACGCTTTTCACTCAAATCAGACTGATAATTGCACTAACTATTGATTTACGACTTTAATTCTGAGTATATTTGTTTATTTCCCTTTACAAAATTTTATAAATATGTATATTATTGTCATATGGTCGGTGAAAAGTAAAATTATACTCATATAATAGTTAAGCTCACCAAACCAATATTTCTACGGTTTGGTAAGCAGCCACTACATTATTGCGATGTGTGAAGACATGGTTATAAGAAATCAATAATCGAGCGAGTATGTGGAGTCAATTAACTAGGCTCATTTTACATATAAATTCAATACAAACAGTTGAATCAAAATAAATAAATACAGAATCCCTAAAGAAAGCCCAACACAGCAAAACTGAAAATGTTGCAGGCTCTGCTTGATTAAGCCTGTTCATGGATGGTACTGGAAATTGCAAGGTATCGTCCACATCCCCTAACATCGGCTTAAGCAGAATTCAACATATAAACATGAAATAGTAAAATTTTGAATTTAGAAACATCCGCAGATGTGTTCATACGGCGGTTATCATGGAACTTTCAATGTGACACTTCCGTGCCATTCCATGAAAAGTGGCGTATGGTCCCCAAGTAATAAAAAGCGTGTGCCCTAAACGAGAAAACAATGGGCGGAACTAAATAAAATGGAATATTGAAAGGGTTCAGAGCTTATGAAACCTGCGTATCACAGATAAGACGTCAAACGACAAATTTAAAAAGCAGGCAACATATCCTAAGGGTGATTCAACATTATTCAAGTAGGAATATTGGAACAACCCAACTAGAAAATGCCGAAAAGTTGAAACTAAAAATACCACAAGCACAACATAAATGTCGTGCTGAACGATCTTCAAGGATCGAAAATACATTGTATGTGTAAAGCACCGTTTGGTAAATATTTCGGCAAAATCTAAACAAAATAGAGCGATTTAATTGGCAGACAAATTTTGGCGGACTGTAAATATATAGTAAACTCAAATAAAATACATATCAAATTAATACAGAAATGCGCTGCAACAAGTATTTTAAGATATAAAGGACTGTTTAGTTGAGTAAGTGAAATTTTATCAACTTAATCGGTAAATCAAAATATAATTATGCATAAAAGATTTTGAATGAAATACAATTTAAAAATCCTTTCTTCTAATTATCTGACATCTTTAAATAAATATATATATATAAATACATCTTGCAGTTAAAACAAAAAGAAAAAACAATCTTTATAAATCTTTACGTTACTATCTTATAATATTTTTATCCATGTATTTGTTAAATTATTTGGAACTTAAAATTGTATGAATGATATGTAATATCTTAAAGGTGTGTTGACAAACAAATTAAATTATGTTTCTTAAAGGACCAAATTAAAATTGACACAATGGAATAGTTGTTATTGTTTGGTGATGTTGTTTTTTGTGTGTGTTTTTAAATGTAAATTTAAAGTTAAGATATATTATTTGTTCTTTACGATGGTAAATTTTCATGTGTTACTTTCTTTAAATAAAGATATCATCATCATTAGCATTATTATTATCATTATTGTTTTATTATTAAGAAATTTTAATCAAATACGTTTAGATATATTCAATTTAAATCGAATAATGAGACAGGAAACATATCCACACATATATAGTGGGCGGGAAATTGAGAAAATAGTGCAAATGGTGATACAAATATGATACTTTTAGGAAATTATCTTTAGACCATGTAGATTTCAAAAATGAAGTGGGCCGAAAAATATTTCTGCTCATTCAAGATGGCCACCATTTTTAAATGGCCGTTTTATAAATTAACATTTCATTCAGACAAAATTCGTGTAAAGACCTTAAACTTTCGCTTAAACATGTTTAATGTTTCTCCTTTACAAAAACTTAAATCTCTAAGATATTCCGCTTTCATACCTCTTCAGAAGTCATGATAGCGCCCAATATAGCCGCCGATTTCATGTAAAACTGATACATCTCTTTTGTAGCATAATTTGAATCACATATTTTGAATTTTTCGATAAGACAAAATATTTAAACGTATAGAAAACAATCAAATTATGTGAAAATCAAATTGTAAGTAAAGCTTTTTAAGTTTGTCTTTCAAAATAAAAAATATTTTTGAAAAATATTAAAGGAAAAGTGACAATATTTGCACTTTTCTCTAACATGGTTTTCTCATAGGTCTACATGTATGTTCAAAATTTAAAAAAAGTTACTTAGTTTCTCATAGTGTTAAACTTAAGCTTAAGCATGTATAAAGTGCCCTTTACAAAATTTAAATCTTACAATATTCCGCATTCATACCTCTTCATAATCCAAGATGGCATCCATTTTATGCAAAACTGATATATCAGCTATAGGAATGGTTCGATTTAAAGAAAACAAAATATCACATCATAATTCTTTATATCAATTTCTTCACAAATTAAATTAACATAATTTATGTTGAAACATATGTAAAAATTCCATTTTTTATATAAAACTACATGTATCACATAACTGTTCAATCATCCCTCTCAAAGACAATGGCCACATCTCATTCTTTGAGTTCTATAACTATTCTTCTATCTATACTTTTTCTTTACTATAATTCTTGAATATCAATAAGTAGAAAATATTTGTTTATACTTAAAATCGAGCTTTTCTTCTTTCTTCTTCTTCTTCTAGTACCCTCTTTATATAAAGCACACATTAATAGTAACTCTCACTTTTTCCGTCGTTTGTTGTATTTTCATTTCTTATCTCATTTTTTCTATGTGTAATAATGCAATTATTTCATGTTAGTAACTGGTGTACCTGTACGTGTTGTTACATTATTATTGGCTTTATTTTTACAATTAACAGGAAAAAATCTACGTAAGTCTTTGGATTCCTTTTCAATCCTGTTTTATATAATTTTGTTGTATCATAACTGTATATGACTTTATTATAATTCTTTAAATTTTACTACGATTCACATACAATAATTTTAATACAAACATTTTAAAATATTAAGATATCACGATGTATGACATAGTTCCAACCAAACTTATTTGCGTTTCTAAAAGGAACAACGGCGACATCTTATTTTTGGAAAATTAACAATAAATGAGAGTCTGATCAATTGATAGTTAAGCTTTAACATTGTAATCTGCGTACTCTTGTTCTTTAATGCATTTTTTTATTTGTTTATTTCGAATTATCAGATAAAAATGAAGAATTATAACAACATCAATTATTGTTTATTTTTCATTTGTCAAATATAAAGCATGCATATTTTATGTACTCTCCGTTGTATGGATATTAACTCTGATTGAATTTGTCATCCAAAGAACATCTAACGGTCTTACTTAAATCAATTTGTTAGGGATGTTATTTTTAGCGAAAGTTTGTATCTTATTGATTACCTTATTGGCATAGATGCTAACTTCTGCATCAATTCAGTTTTCCTGTACAAAGTTATTTATATCTTCACGTAATGCTTCATAGTCAGCATGTTCATATACCCAAACTATGCCAAAACACCTTTGTTGCGGAGAACCGCTAAAGCCGGTTCTAGGGTGCGTAAGGGATGTTGCACGTAGTCATTATTCCTCATATACAGACTCAAACAAATCGAGTCAGTAATTCTGTTGTAATTTTCTTGTGATTAATGCTTCCGAGAGATCACATTGTTTCCAGATTTTTATGCTTCACAACAGCAGGTGTAAAGTGCTGTGTGGCAGCTGTAAAAAGTTTCCCCGTACTTCAAAATTGCAAAATTTTACTTAATAAAGGACAATAACTCTACAAATACTACATAAATCCACACGAAAATACCTAGGTACACAACTACACATGCTGATCAACATTCCTGTAAAGTGTCATGACTCTAGGTCAAATACCTTTTTAGTTACGTGCAATACAAGTTGAAAATTGAAAATTTTTACAAAGTCAAAGGCAATAACTCTAAAAATACTAAATAAATCCACACGAAAATATCCAGGTGCATAACTGCACATCTGATTAACATTCCTCTTAAGTTAAATGACTCTTTGACAAATACTTTTTGAGTTACATGCGACACAAAAGCAAACGACGGACAGATGGACGGACAAGAGTAAATCTAAATGCCCCCACCTTTAAGTGGAGGCACACAACTATTAGCGGTAATTTGTATGTTTCTATAAACGCTAGTGATGAATGTTATTACCTTTCTTGAAGTAAATCTGACGATCAACAGCTTTTTGAGTATAGTCAATAATGCATAGAACAACATAAAATGGGTTACTACATATAAATTCAAAAAAAAATAAAACATGAAAAGAAATTGGAAAATGAAGTGACATATTTATTTGTATGATTTCATGAACGCTTCGCAAGTGTTCACTTTGATATAAGACTTATGAGAAAGCATTTATAGCTAGTAAACACTTTTGCAAAGCCAATAATGACAACTTGTTTGTACAAGGGCCAGAAAATGACACGTATTCAGAGTGATGAACAAATAATAGGAAATGTGGATATAAGACTGATAAAAAAGCATAGAGAAAGGAAAACAAAACAACAGGAACGTACTAGTATCATTAGTAACTAATGTATAGGAAGATACATTTATGAAGTATATAAGAAGTAATTTGTTGTTTGAAATGATAGCCTAAAGAAATCCTAAAGAAAGCCCAACACGGCAAAAATAAAAATGTTGCAGGCTCAGTTTGATTAAGCAAGGGCAAGTCTGTAAAATATTTAGCAGGATAGATTCAGGTAAGTATGAAGGTATTTTATATTTTGATCAAAAATGAGGACAGGATGTGTTAATTCGATGAGGTAAGTGTGTAAAATTATTAAGATGGTCAAGTAATGAACGTTCCAGGAAAGTATATACATGTAGTGTGGTTATTGCTGATTCAGAATAAAATATGTTGAAGTATGTATGCAAGACAATAGTCGTGACTAATATATTGGAGTATTATGTAATCAAATTTATCTTAATCTAAAATGACAACTAATGAGGGAAGTATAAAAGTTTGACTTAATCTAAAAAGTGTGTCTTTGGGGTATGTTGCGTTGTTTGTTTATGATAAGTTATTTTATATATAAGGTAATTTTATAAGTAGGTTTTGATTCATGAAAACTGTAAGTTGTTGATTTAGTTGTATCTTATATTGAAAACTAAAGTGACAGGTCATATAAAGAAGTTGCTTTAACAATGTCGTCAAAGGACGTTATATTTGGGTCATTGTTTTTTCGCATTGGTGACCTCTAATACATATTAAACACCGAAGCGACGAGACGATAGGGCTAAGTGAAGGGACGATGCGAAAACGCGAAATAAGGTCGTGCTCTTACATCGTGTCGTTTTTTTAAATCATGGTTTTATTGTCTTATTGTCACTTCGCTTGGATGCATCGTCTCGTAATGTCATCGCCTTAACATATTATCGCTTAAGCGAATCGACACTTCGCTTTATTAATCATCATCTATGTACCATTTCGTTTCGTCAATTGTTTTCTCGTCTAGGGCACACGCTTTCTTTTACAATACTCCACATTTTATGGAATGTCAAGATGTTGTAACATGAAATGTTTCGCTACATGAATACATCTGCAAAGTTTTCTAAATAACAACTTTCAGTATTTTCGTGTTTAAATGTGAAATTCTGCTTAAGCCGGTGCTAGACGGTAGACGGTAACTAATACTGTCCATGAACAGGATAAATCAATCCAAGCTTGCAATATTTTCAATTTTGTCATTTTGAGCAATTTTTAGAAATTATATTTTCTCTATTTTACTGTTTCGTCGTGATATCACTTAATTATCCTGTCATTTCAGCGTATCCGCGGCTCGAGTATCGTCGCTTTTTTGGATGTATTGTTGGATTATAAACATTTCGGAGCATATAAAAGCATATAAAATTTGATGCTAGAGCTTTGAAAAATATTTTTGTGTTTTATCTAAAATGTTCCATTCATTTCAAGCTTCGTTTCATCTTTCAATGTGACATTTAAAATGGATTACCAGTTGACCACTAACTTGGTTTTTGACACGATTGGGCTTTAAATATGTGTCAAAGATTGAACCATTTCTTATAGTTTGAATTCAATAAATTGATAACAAATTTTAAAATCATTCCCGTGCGTTTCTATTTATATATTTGTTATTGTGCAAAATGACCCCAAAATATTTTTTTAACTTACATCAGGCTGATAATTGCACTTATTGATGATTTTGAATTTCATTCTGAGTACTTTTGGCAATTTTTTCAAAAGTATTTAACTTGATTTTTGGTAAAATTTAAAAGTTTATGATTTTAGACGTTTAGACCTCAGCGTGACTCCTTAAAAAAGAATATCGATATAAATAAAATGGTTGGTGAAAAGACAGAATAAAATTCTACTCATATAATAGTCAAGCTCATTCAACCCAACCAGTATTTCTACGGTTTGGTAAGCAGGCACTTCATTATTGCGATGTATATATACGATAAACTCACATGAATACATTTCAAATCAATAGAGAAATGTGTTGCAATGAGTATATCTGAAATATAACGGACTGCTAACTTTAGTAAGTAAATTTAATCGGTGAAATTCGAAAATGATAATATAATTTTGCTTTAAAATAATTTTCAGATTTTTTTTTTAGGCTGAAATATATTTTATTTTCTATCTCTCTATTTGTCATAAGGGTTACCAAATAATTGCATTTTGATGTTGAACATAAAATAGTTAATAATAGTGTAATAGCTGATACGTCTCTCAACTTATTTGATATCACCAACACATGTAACAATGGAGGTGTACGGAATTATCGGATTCTCATTGTCTTTCTTTTGTTAAGTTTCATTTGGGTTCTTCAAGTCGAACGTATCGTTATGCTATAACATAAAGGTAACAATATAAAATCAGCATGTCATAGTGATACTAAAACAACGCACAAGCTATAGTTAAATGCATTTTCTTATAATTGTGCAAAGATTTGTAAAAGAATACCTTTTAAAATCCATTCTTTTAATTTTCTGACATTCTGAAACAATACAAATATAAAAGCATTTCTTGCAGATCAAATGAATATCTTTATAACCCTGTCATTGTGTTACTATGTTATAATATTTATTATGCATGTATATTTGTTAAATTATTTCTTAATTAAAAGTGTATGAATATTATGTAATATCTAAAAGGTGTTTGTAAAAAAAATCAAATTATGTCTGTTATAGGACCTAATTATTATTGACGCGTTGATATTGTTTGGTTATTTGTTGTGTGTGTGTGTGTGTGTGTGTGCGTGCGTGCATGCGTGTGTGTGCGTGTGTTTGTGTGTGTATGCGCGCGTGCGTGTATGTGTGTATATGTATGTGTTTATGAGAGCGCGCGTGTGCGTGTGTATTTGTAGATATGTATAAGTGAATATATGTTATTTGTTCTTTACCATGGTATATCTAAAGATAACGATTTTTATCATTGGTATTATTATTATTATTAAAATTGTACTTATTATAAAGCTATTTTAGTCAAATATTTTAATGCATGTATATTCAATTTGAATGGGAACCATATTGAGATAGGAATCATATCCACACATGAAACAGCGAGCACTACAGTAACTCCAGTATCTTCAAAAGTGATGGTTTTGAATTTTCTTTTTCGGAAGTACATCAAAATTTTAGTTGATAATTTTGTCTGCTCTTCATTTAAGGTTAATTTGGTAAACTATCCAGTTTTTTTTTAAGCAAACCGGACATCAGTACCAGCAGGTCACTTCGCTATTACTTTTCGAAGCACACCTAGGATCAGTTTTTTTTCTGGTTTCATGTCTTATTATGGATCCAATTCAAGTTGAGATTCGAAACCCCTTGCCGCTTATCATCAATTCAAACACAACGTTTTGCAAAAAAACTTTTCCTGTAATGCGACTCATCGCGTGTATACAATCATCAAAAAGTACGTAAGTTTTGACTGATTCAAGTAAATGTTTATGCTGTTCATGTTTTGATCAATTACAGTCTAATTAATTACCTAAATAAGCAACTTATTAATAAAATACAGAATAACAGGAATAGACACCAAGTCAATATTAAATTATGGTATGTTCCTGTTTTACTTTTTCCCTTTCCCGAAATGGAGTTATTAATCCCGAAATTTGATATTAAGTGAATGTATGTACTACGACAGATGGATTCAATTGAGACACCTTTTTTGTGTACTGGTTCTAATGATTTAGGCTTTAAATGAGATTCATAAAGTTCAAATGATGTCTGCTGACATTTAATAATCCTGTCTGATATGCAAGAAAACGCGCTAAGCGACAAGATGAAGACAAGACGCTATGCGGCAAGACGAAGAGTTACATTAAGCGACACGACAAAGAGAACATGCTATGCAACAAGATGAAGACAACACGCTACTCGGCAAGATAAAGACAACACACTTTATGACACGACGAAGACAATACACTAAGCGATAGGACGAAGATTACACATTACTTGACACGACGAAGGTAACACACTACACAACATTACGAAGGCAACACAAAACATCATACTACGCGACACGACGAAGTCAACACGCTGCACGACACAACAAAAAACAGCACATTTCGCTTCAGGATAAAGACAACACACTACGCAACACGACAAAGGCAACATGCTACACGACACAACAAAGGCAATATGCTACGCGACACGACGAAGGCAACATGCTACGCGACACGACGAAGACAACACACTAAGCATCACGACGAAGACTATACACAGCGCGTCACAGCAAAGAGTACAAACTATGGGTCACGACGAAGAGTACTACTCGACACGACGTAGTCAACATACTATGCAACACGACCAGGGCAAAAACAAATTAATTTCTTTTATTGTTATATTTTCAACGAATCAGTCTTAACAAATTTTATAAGCGGAGTAACATCATAAAAGTTAATGATTCATATGAAACCGTTATAACATTACATACGATTACATCACTAACTATAATTGTTGTTATATGATCCGAATACGACCATCCTAAGCAACTTTATTGGACGTGTCTTACTGCACCAACTGTTAATAATATAGGATTTCACATCCATAAACCTTCAACTATAAATGAAATTTCTGAGTACGTTTTTGTTCCCCTATCCGTACTTTTGATAGATTTTTTTTATAATTTCTTTCTTTGAATGTTTAATAAGCAGAATATAAATTACAAAAATATAATATTAAGTTCAAAATAATCACTACATGATTTTTGTAGTAAACGTATTATATAGTTTGTTGTGCATTAAAATGACTTATATAGTATATCACTTTTATGAGAAATTTATCCGAGACTGACCGACGTATTTGTTGTTTTTTTTACATTACTAAGAATTATTACTTTTAGTAATTTACTTTTCTAAAAAGGATACAAATATCTTTATTATCGTTTTTTTATTGTTTTAACATCGTGGGTTTGATAATGCTTAAACTAAATACATAATCTACTAGTATCTTGTATTTGCTTGTTTAAGAAGTGTAATAAAGAGTAAAGACTTCCAAACGAAATATCATACTTATATGAAGACATTGATGTTGCCGTTTTCGAACTTCCGAAACAGTGATAGATTTTTAAACACAAGATAGCTATCGCGATGTGGTTAGAAAAATATACGATTTAAATATGCGTGGTAAAAATGAGAAAATAAGTATCACTAAAGAAAGTCCAACATGGCAAAAATGAAAATGTTACAGGCTCTGTTGGTTGAGCCTGTGACACAATGCGACATATTTATTTCTTTAGAGGTGACCATGACCTAGCATTGAAACTGACGTATGATAATTATGTTGAACCTATTATTAATTTTTACTTATTTAATTAAACAAAATTTCGAGAATCTAACACGAGTAAAATTAGTAAGAATAACTATTTTGTATCGGCAATGTCCCATGACGTCATTAAAGGGCAAGAATTTGAATCTGTTTTTAATTGAAAGGGTCTCTTCACATTTTTGTGACATGCCAAGTAGATATTATGCATGTAATACATTATTGCAATCCCACAAATTCTTAAAGATACTTGTATGATACTTTTTCCTATTATATGTTTTCAGATTTTAAACCAAAGAAATAATGTTTCCCGGAAAGAAGCAACCGATTGTCTATATCTCCCGTAGTGATTGTTTCAGCGCATGCCATCGTCTTCATTCAAAAGAACTCTCCGCCGAGGAAAATCAGAAAATATTTGGTAAATGTAATAATCCAAACGGACATGGTCATAACTATAAAGTCGATGTGACTCTTCGTGGTCCTGTTGACCCTGTGACCGGAATGGTGCTTAATCTTACAGATCTGAAAGCTTGCATGGAAAAAGCGTTTATGTCAACGCTTGATCATAAAAATTTGGATTTAGACGTGGACTATTTTAAAGATAAAGTCAGCACAGCAGAGAATATTGCAGTGTATATTTGGGAGAGAATGGCTGAACAACTTACACCTGGACTTTTATATGAGGTCAAAGTGCATGAAACTGAAAAGAATATTACTAGTTATAGAGGTGAACAGTCAGAATAACGTGTGTCAACTCATGTTTGATGTCACAAAAGTAACAGGAAACTGTGCGATTAAGTACACATCGCAGCTGTAACGAAATAATTTGGCACTTGCTAAAACCATAAAGTTAAGACGGCATCAGTTAGGTTACCTGTCACTCCTGTCCACCAATCCGCACACCAACTTTTTACCAAGCTGTTAATTTATCTATAGATATGCATTGTCGTCATTGTACTTATTTTACTACCAGTGTAAACTTATAATCGTCAAACGCAGCATTCTTTTATATTGTCTGATTAAATAGATTTTGAAGGTAACTTTATTTGTTACGAAAAAATTTATATGTCAAGGATATAAAAACACATAAATATAAAATATAGAAAGTCATAAAACTATTTCTACATCAGTAATCAATCGTGTATTTTAAACTTTTTGAAAACATGATCATTTCATTATTTGGATTTTAACAGAATTTAGACAAGCATTAAATATATTCTTCGTAATTCAAATTTGATTTTATGAGTTTTCATATTTTATGATTATAGTTTGTAAGTATTGATGTAATAACTGATCTGTCACGCCACATTTAAGTCTGACGGTTAATAGTTATCAATGGTTGCGTTGTCTCTCATTTTTTGTGTGTTGAACATGAACAAAAATTGTAATGTATTAAAGTACGAATGCCTCATAAATTGTGTACTCTTAGTATACCAAACTGTCGATTTTCAAGGTGACTGTCTTGTTAGTAAAGAATTATAGAATATGATAAACAAGATCAACAAGGAAATGTGGCGTTCAATGAACGCAACCCCCACTCGACTTAGCAACAAGAAGTTTAGCAATTCAATCTTTAAAATGTTTCAATTTTAATTACAAAACAATGAGCAATGAGCATATCGTAATGGTGTTAGAGTAATGTCTACAATCTTAATAGGAATAGACGTTTTGAAATAATATACATTTCATACAGTAATCAACCATGCCTGGAAAAAACATATAATACGTTTCGCAGTTGTGTTGAATAATGAAATAATTGGTTACTATGTATTTATCGTACATAAAATGGTTTGAAATAATCAATTATATCTGTCGCTGATTTCTATGAAATTATTTAATTATTCATTATTTGTAACTTTTAAAAACAAAATATAATACAGCAGAGTTGAAGTAAAATAAAGTGATTTATTTCTTCTTTTTGTAGTCCCCGGAAGTAAAATAAGTCATATCAGGGGACGTAATCAACGCATCACTAAGGGAGATAACATAGTTACGGGAAAGGGCTATACTAGTAAACAAGTACTTTTATGGAAAAATGAACAAAGTTAAGGTAAAATGATTTTTATTCCTGCCTTAAACTTAAAGTCATGTTAAGTTCACCCCTGTCTACAGGATGTATTTACCCGTCCCACTTTCAGCACCATCAGTTTTGGTCAGAGTTAATATGGTTATGGTACAGTGCATACCGAACTTTATTTTTATATAAATACAACCTTGGACACCTGCATCTTGGAATCAACGTCTTATAGCTGCGACAAGGCAACTGTCTCACAGCTTTGTGCTTATTTGTTTGTGACCTGAAGGCAAACGTGCATTTGCGAGATGCTACGAAATTGAAATGTTTGTAAGAATATCAATGAATACTAATTAATTTACTGTATTTTTCTTTCCATAATTTTTTCGCGAGAAAAGGTCCTTGCAATTCAGTAAAATAGCGATAAATGAATGTTTTGCCTAAAAAGCAAAGATAATGAGCTGATATGCAATTTGTATGACGTTATATTCTAAAAGCTTCTGGCAGATCGTTAACACAGGCAATGGATAATCTGTTTTTAAAGACGTAGAAATTTACTTGCTTGTTTTCACATTACATTTATCAAGGCAAATCTGTGGAACGAATTCATATGAATTTCTGTAAATGTATATTGGGAGTTAAAAAGAATATACAGAATGGTTTTATTTATGGGAAGTTGGGAAGATTGCCTTTGTAAAATATGCGATATTATATTTCTGGATCAAGTTGTTACAATCAGATGAAAACAAGTATAGTAGAAAAATATAAATTATTTCTTAAACTAGATATCACAGATAATCCTTCCAGAAAAAATCGGTGCTTATTGTTAAGAGATTTATTATGTATACGTGGTTTTAATGAAGTTTGGCTTTTCCAAAGTAATGGTGATCCTAAATTGTTCTTTATAAATGTTAAGCAAAGACTTAAAGATCAGTTTTTACCAAATTGGTCTGGTAGATTAAATGACTTTAGCAGAGCAATCTCTCTCTTGCAGGTATATATCAAACCATAGATTTCAACCATACTTTAATTTTTTAAGTGTACGAAAATTGCGTGTATGTATGTCTCGCCTGCGAGTTTGCTCGCATAGGCTTTTTATTGAAACAGGTCGGTGAACAAGACCTAAAAATACACATATAAATGAAAGGAAATGTATTTTTGTGACAAGTTAGAAGATGAATATCATTTTGTTCTGGAATGTACTTTTTACAGTGATTTGAGGATTTAAGGAAACTTTCTATACCAAATTATTATGTTAATCGCTCAAATATGCAAAAATTTATTGATTTAATGAATTCAGAAAATAAACGAATTGCGAAAAATCTAAGTATGTACATTGAAAAAGCTGTTACATGAAGAGCAAGTCAGTTATATATTAATAATAATATGTGAAAAGTCATATTTGAAAAAATTATATTTGTAAGTACATGTGATACTATTTTCATCAAGTGTTTTATTGTTATTCTTATCCTTGTGAAATAGTCATGCATATGGATATATACGAGTATAGTTATTTCTTGCTAAAAGAAAAATGTATCCACATGTCACATTTTGTTACTTTCGTTTTCGAACTAAATGTTCCCTTTTTGTTTACTTAAAATAACCAATAATGTGTAAATTTGATACTCGTACTTGTGATACATGTACCTTGGCCTCCATATTTGTATATACATTCAATCAGGCACATGTATATACATGTAATGGTGGTAGTTCCACGTTACTCGAATTCCGTTTGTCTCGAAGTTAAATGCCCAGTCCCTTGGATTTCGAGTTACCGAGAGTCAACTGTATGTTTTGCTACATGGATCTAAGACCTTCTGGATGAATTGTGAATAAACTTTTACACTTGTAAACATAATTACGTTGTAACGATTAATCAGTGATAAATACTTGGTAAAAATATATTCACACATATCACTCGATATACCTAATTTTCATATGTAGGTATTCGTAGATTTTACAGTAATACTCTCGTATTATTTCATTACATTCGGTATAAATGCGATTATGTGTTTAATTGTCATGTTTCTCCGTCGGGGAAGCAAACTGTGATTTTACCCTTCAATCATTTTCGGTTATAAGATTTTAGGTTTTATATAGAACATAACAGAGCATATACTTTATTTCTAAAATGGGCGCAAAACATACCATTATATTATTGAATCATAGTTTGGGGACCTTTTTGTTTAAAATGTGTCAGAGTTAAATCGTATACGTATACATGCACAGTGCGTTAACTGCAGTACAGGTATTAGTTACCCGCACTCCAGAGCATACCCATTGATTGGCTCATTTTTGCTTGGGCTTACTTATTGTGACGGAAGAGAAAGGAAAAGCGACAGAAATATCATATTCAGATGCTCGTTCATTGGATACTTTTTCCCGGGGTGTCATATTGTGACAACAGGGAACGTGTTTTTATGTTTGACTATGATACAAAAGAGAAAGAACATCAAGACACTCAGCAATCCGATTAATACTCGGCGGCTACGCCTCCTCTTACAAATCAGATAGCCTCGTGTTTCGATGCTCTTTCTATTACATATACATATACATATTTCAAAGCATGCATCAAGAAATCACGTAATAATAAATAATATATGTTATTTAAGTTCTGAGAATAAACATACACTTACAGTTCTGATAACAAATATACATTTACAGTTCTGTTAATAAACATACATATTTACAGTTCTGATAATAAACATACATTTACAGTTCTGTCAATAAACATACATTTACAGTTCAGATAATAAACATACATTTACAGTTCTGGCAACAATTATACAAGAGCGGTTCTATTATTTTACAATAAGGGTCTGGCTATATGCATACAATTATAGTTTTGACCGTAACAAACAACAAAAATAGTACAGCCTATATTCATACAAATACAACACCATTGATCATTTAGGAGAAACTTTCAAAACATATACTAACGAAATAGCGAACATCACAGACTATGATGTGCCGGGTGGTCTTTAGCTGCAGTGGTCGCATAGATAGAATCAGTAACCGCCTGCAGGGTAAGGGTTAAAGATAAATATTAATATAATACACAGAAATATGGCAATTTCATTGATGTTGCTTCATCAATGTGGAAAATATAGTCGGCAATTGTTCTGTGATCATCATCATCGTCCATATATTCAAGTACTTACATTAGCGACATGTTTTCTGCATACATGTTTTGTAAATACAAAAATTGTGCTGCCATCAGTATAGAGCCTGGGTAGACTGTACAGAAAAGGAAAATATTTCTGCTCGAGCATGGTAAGGACTGAAATCAGTTAAAAAGAAAATGACATGAAATCCAGGCGTCTACAAAGTACAGCGAGCTTGGTGTTTGGAAATGAATTTTAAAAATAAATGCATAACACTTTTACATGGATTCTGTATTGAAATTGTCAGTTAAAAAGAACAAATAATATGATTCTCGTGGACTGTTTGAGCTTTGTTTTGCCTCTCCGAATTGTAAACGAGGACAGGAACAAGATAGGAATGCATATTAGAGATATGATTTACAATATAATAAGAAAGTCAGACAGTCTGCTATCTAAATTGCAAATTTATATTAGGGATATGGACTCATTCTCATTTTATGTTTTTCTCGTGTATAATATTCAGTAGATTTGCACAGCATTATACAAAACATGTAAATGACTTTTGACAGCATCGTTAAAAGCTCATTTAAAGGGCACCACTGACATTCAATATATACTGTTTTGCAATGTGTAACTTTGCATAATTTATAACAATACTTTGACGTTACGAAAATATCCGATAATAAAAGAGATGATATAACAGGCACTATTTAGTTTCTTATCCACTAATGTATCTCGTGATCAGCTTGATACTAAGTACTGGTGTACAAACTGAAATTACATGAATTATTTTTGTTCCGTTTATAAAACGTAAAAGCTTTATTCCTTCAATTCAATTGCTATGGCGACGACTGAGTGTTTATCTGGAGAAGGTATTATTCGAATCAATATTTGTGGAACTATTTTTGAATGTCATTCTAAAACGTTAAAATTCAATCTGGAAACAGTTAATTAATAATTATCTACTACACAAACTTTTCTATCTCCAACGTTACAGGGGTTAAACCCCTCTTTTTCAAGGAGTTTCTGTTTATTTTTATAAATCATATATTTATCTTCTTAATGTCTTATTTTAAACTATGTTATGCATACAGGAAATAACGTCGTAGTGTTTGACTGCATTGTGTCGCGTAGAGTGTTGTCTTCGTCGTGTCGTGTAGTGTAGTGTGTATCTTTATCTTGTCGCGTAGCGTGTTGTCTTCATCCAGTTGCATAGCGGGTTTTCTTCGTCATTTGGCGTAGCGTGTTGCGTTACTTGTCGGCAACTCGTTTTCTTGCATACCAGACGGATATTTTGTGAGGTTATCAGACATCTTCAGTGTTTAGAATGTTTTCTGGCGTCATCCTTTTTTGCATATCAAATTGAAATTAATGAATGTCAATTAAAGCCTAAAATCATCAGAACCAGTCTTTAAAAATTTTGATGCGCATGCTCCGCTTCACAATACTTTACTAAAACGAAAAATTAAGATCGAGGTGAACAAAGAGGTAAAAGGAAAAATCGAAAAATACTGTTTACGTTATATTTAACACTACGAAGAGTTGTTCATTCTGTTTTTAATCAAACAAACTGTAAAATTATGATTTACCGCTTTTTGAATAGAGATTTATTAGTTCCTGTTTCGAAAAAATAGTAACACTATAGTTACAATATCACCAGGCACTATTATATGACCGAGTGAACCGTGTACCGAAAATTTGCTGCTCCATCATATTTCAAAATACCTTGCAAATTATTCCTAGTTAGAGCTTAGCTTAACCGGATACTGACGGAAATAGCCGATATGTTGCGATCTTTCGCAGATGTAATCGACCAATCAGAAATTCTTACTTTCCCGCCATTTGAACAATTAAACAATTCTTCCACAGCTGCTATAAGACTTCTCGTAGTTTTCTTTCTACAGGTTTAAAACGATGCTGAAAACCTGTCTGACAACCTTATGTAAGAATGCATAAATTGCGTTCTTAGGATTGCCTGAATCAGAGACATTGGTAACATCTCTGCCTTAATGAATGAGTTGTAAAATTCATCTGCTACGATAAGAAACAGGCTGACATTATCACAATAAAACGCCCGTCACAAAAGCTTTAGGTGGAGATGTTAGAGCGATAAGAAGTATAGCAAGCAAGTTTGTCACTTTATATATTTTCATAATTTTATCTGAAGTTTTACCTCTATATTTGACCTTGACCTTGGCTGGAGGGACCTGAATATTTTGCATACAATGAGAAAAATGTGTGCAAAAGTTTTATTTAAATTCCCCAATGCATGTAGAAATTTCAAAGCTATATAAGTGTGACCTTGACCTTTGACCTAAAGACCTGTTTCATGCACAAGGCACTTCGTTCCAACGTTCCATGTGGGTTAACAAGTCTATAAAGCAACATTAAAATTCCTCCATGCATGTAGGAGATATGCTCTGGACAATATCTGTATATTTTATTATCTTTACTCACTATGACCTTGCATTTATTGACCTAGAGACCTTTGCCATGTGTGGGGCAATATGTCTCATGGTTGTGAACGTTTCTATAATGTTTAATAAATAAATATAATGCATGTGGGAGATATTGACTTCTGTCAAAGTGTTCTCTTTAAGGCTTCGTTTTATTATTATTATAATTATAATTATAATCATAAGTAATGATGATGATGATGATGACGATGATGATGATGATGATGATGATGATGATGATAATAATAATAATAATAATAATAATAATAATGTTTATTTTCAGATTTTTATATTACACGACAAGAGAAATACTATAAGGATCTTACAACGTCTGACGGTACAAACCGGAATATCTTGCATGAGGGTTACTGTGTACGGTGTTAACGAGGCTCTACCGAGTTAATATAAAACTGTTACTCGAGAGGTAGTCATCATCGTTTGTAATGACAGACGGTTTTTCCCAGTTTTAAACTATGTAAAAAGTATATAGTTTATTAATATAAATTTGAATAAGGGAAAGCCTCAAAGCGAGCTTTTTGACATAATTTATAGTGAATTTCAATATTATGTCCAATTTATTAAACCCATCGGCGGCTGCACACTTTTCATACACATTACTTCTCACTTAAAACTACGCATTTTCGGTCGCACAATTCATTCAACACTACTTCACACTATTATCATGAATCTGGAGGCATGCTGCCTTAATTGATGATATGTTATATAAATTACATATATTTTATTACCAGTACATATTAATTTGTAATATATGAACTCTTACCTTGAACTCTTGAACATGATTTTGATTATGTTGTTTCCACATGTCCATGCTGTATCGATTGTTTGACCAATGGCATTGTTTTATGTATAAATGCCGATTGCCTAAGTTGAGTTGAATTGACATATACGGTTCTATAAAACTTAAGCTATTACTATTATGATATATTTATACAACAGTGTTTCTCCTGATTGTTATCTTTATTCATTGGCGATAAATATTTTAATTTTACATGTTTCCCAACCAATTATCTACCCAAACGAAAACAAGAAATAACTGATAAAACATTTTAATTATTCAAACAGCATGTAAAGTGCTTTTCTCACAATCAATACATATGAATTCTGACATTAGTTGTCGTTTGACGGAACGGAATTTATGAAACGAGTTCAGATGAACATTCGATTAACAAAGAAAAAAGTGACCATTATATAACACTTGCGTAATGTAATAAAAAAACGTAAAGATTTTATATTTCATGGAAAACAAAGGTTTTCCAGTGTTTGAAAACATAAATCTCAATATAAAAAATTCAGTTATGCAATAAACGGATGAACATAATGATCGGGATGTCGTCCATTCGTGTTTTGATTTGTTTCATGAATATTTGTAATTTTATATCAGCGGATAGTGAACCTGAGATTTACTTTAATTACGAGCTAGATACAACACCTTGCCTGACACCTGTAACAGGATACAGTCTTCAGGATTGTTTAAAGCTTTACGAAAACAACCTGGAAACTACCAACGTTATGGTCTACAAGAGAAGATTTCTCCTCTGTCAATTATGTTTTGTCACCAAGGCGCCAATGAAAACGAAAACACCTGGATGTATATTGGCACATAAACAAATTAATGGTAAAATGCAAAATTATTTACTTACTTTTTTTTCCATAACAAACAAAAACAAAAAATAGAAAGAACTTTGAAAAACCTTGTTCTCATAAGCGACATAAACCGCAAAAGTCCGAGGTTAGATATTTGGTGTGTAATCTTCCTCAAATTAAGGTCAAAATTGGCCTCACCCTAGGTCATTGACTTTCCTTGTATGGATTAAGTTGGAACTTAACTCTTCTCCAGCACAGTCAGGAGCTTAGATATTCTGTCATGACCTCGTGAGCTACCTAAAAGTATTCAAAGCTACATCTATGAAATTAAGACTAGCTGTACATTTGCAGATGCAAAATAGAACTCAGCTGACTTTAGATTTTGATCCACTGACTTCCTTTTTATATTTTAAGCTACAACTTTAAATTTTGGACTATATGCAGACTTTCAGATTTAGAACTGAACATTGACACGAGTTGACAAAAATTTTAAGCTAATGACTTGCGTTTTTGTTAATAGATATACAGTCATGATATTTGGTATGTACATACAGTTTTAGATGCAGAATTCATCTTTTACCGAGATTTAGACCACGTGACCGAGTTTCCTGTAATGAGAGATACAACATTGAAATTTGAAATACATCTATATTTTTAGATGCAGATTTGAAAATTGATAAAGATATTGACAGAGTGATCTACTTACTAATATTAATAGCTACAGCTATGCAATTTTGACTATGCCCACAGTTTAAAGTTACATTAAATAAATTTCATAAAAAAAGAAATAGCGACATTTCATTAATAAATTAGGTTTCATATCGGCTCCAGATCTTATTTTGGTGTCCAGACAACCGAAATAAGTTTAATGAGCATACACATGTGCAACCTCATTTTGGCGAATTCGGTAGCACAATTTCTGTTTGCATTAGAAACTCCGCCTTCGGATCATTCGTACATCAATATTAAATCAGCAAACATGACTATAAGTAGCAGTCCTAATTTAACAGTATTTTTCCGCATTGTAACGGATATTTTCATACAAATTTAATCTGTTTTATGAGATGATTATTTTTTCTGAACCACAGGCCTCGTGCACCGTGAAGCTTAAACGGTAAAAAGTGTGTTTGCACAAGAAAATCTTATATTTGCTGTGTTCCGGATAGCAACTATAACACCGTGACGTAGCGCATACACGAGCTGATTATAGTCTTCATTTGCATGTTAAAATCGTATACGAACTTTAGTGTTACCGTGGGGTTTTCCATTTAAAATCCTAATTTATGAACAATATTTGATGAGATTTACAACGATACTGTTAAAATGGTTAATGAAACTGTAGAATGCTTGGTTTTTATGCCGACGGCAAAAATATATTAACATATTTATTTAGTGTAGCTTTAAGATGCTGTTTGAACTTTGATATCAGTTGCCCTATATTTGTACCCAATGACATACATTTTAGCCCACCTGACCATTATATGTCTTATACATGTAGTGATTCTAAGGTGAGCAATATAGGGCCCATTTTGGTCCTCAAGCCTCGTTATTCAATAACTTTTAAATAACAATTAATTTATTATATAAAGTTATATATAATTTAAAAATGTTACAATGGTTACTTATTTTTAAAGAGAGAGGGCATTTGACATTTCTTATTCTCATTGTTTTTATATGCATGCTGAATTATTTTAGTAATGAGATGTAATAAGTCATTAGTTGAACAACTTTGTTGTTTTCATGACGAGTTGTTTTACTTGTTTACAATTATAGATAATATTGCGATTTAATATTTTTCTGAATAATTCACGAAGTAACAACGCTCATATTTACTGTTAGATATTTAGATAAAAGTTATGATGTGTACTATAAATATCAAAGACTTCTATGACTGTTTAAATGAAGCACTTTACAATTTTTTTAAAGATTACATATATACAGACAGAATATTGATTATCTTTTAAATTAAAGATATGTCCCAGAATAATTTGGCAACACACAAACCTTCCAGCCAGAGCTCGACATTAAACAGGGAAATCAGAGGCAATGCATCGTCGGATTATGCTGTAGATGGAGTTTGGAATTCAAATATGTTAGATAAAAGTAAAACGCAATTCCAATGCTCACATACTCTCCAAAGAAGTAAACATCACTGGTGGATGGTCAACTTAGAACACACAAAACTTGTGAGAAGAATCACAATTTTGAATAGAGGTGATTGTTGTGGTAAGATATGAATATACTTATATATGCTTTCGGAACGTTAATGTGGCTTTTCCTACTTTGTGTTTTTATTTGGATAACAATAAATTTAACCAGAAACATTGACGTGTGCTCTATTGTTAACAAAAAGGTTGTGATGAATTCTTATTGTATCCGCTAATCTGATAATTAGACAGGTAAGGGATCCATGCATTGAGACTCAATGTCGATTAGTACAGGTAACCTGTCTTTAACTCCTATATAGAATAGAAAACTATTGAGTACACACCGGGAACAAATCTTAATGTCGGTAAAATCGGCTCATTAATTGCTTTCTAAGCGTATATATGTAACTGACTGACAGTAACTTAACCAGTGCAGCCTACGTAGCTGAGTAGTTAATCTCATTGACTTCGGATCACTTGTAACTCGCGACCGTGTGTCTGAATCCAGGCCGTATTATTTAAATCATAAAGTCAGAGAGGTATCCAGCAAATTTTCTCATTAATGGGTAGCAGATAATTTAGTGGTGCGCACGCGATACTATGTTGTGGCCACGAGTTCCCAAGTGGAGCACACGAGATACTATGTCGTGGCCACGAGTTACTAAGTCATGGGAACGAGATCATTAACCAAATCAGATAACACTATACATATTTTAAATACATTAGTTTTTAAAATTAAAAAATTCCTGGTTTAAGTTTAACATGGAACATAAATCTTTGAAACTATTGGATGTATTCCCATTAAGCTTGATACATGTCTTAAGGGCCATATAAAGGAAACCTATGGTGCATTTCTAAATAACTATAAAAATTCAAATGTATAGTGTAATCTGATTTGTTGATTATTTCGTGCATACGACTATGGCCACAACATAGTATATCGAGCGTACGACTCGATATAACACGTGACCAAGACATTGTATCTCGTGTGCTTCACTTAATTATCTCACGCGCACGACTTAGTAGCTCGTGGCCACGACATAGTTTCTCGTGCGCACGACCTTAGATATAAAGACATCTCTGCTCAATGATAAAATACATGAGAATCATGCTTCAGTGTGTGTTTTTGTTCAATTTTTATAGAATTGATTATGTTTTTTAGCGGAACGATTGAACAATGTGACAGTCAATGTTGGGGATGAAGAGGGTCAGATGAAACAGTGTGGAAGATTTATGGGTCCTGGTGGTAAAGGAGAACTTGTCGAAATCTCGTGCTCGACACCGCTCTTTGGACAGTTTGTGAAGATAGAAAAATACAGCGATACTGATTTAACATTGTGTGAAGTTGGAGTCTATCCATAAAACTGTTTTTTATCAATAAAAACATAGCAATTTGTGTTTTGTTGTGTATTTTGCTGATAATTAGTTTGCTTATTTGATAATTACTCGATGACGTTACTGTTTTGTTGATAAAAAAACGCATGATTTCAGTGAAATATTTACTAAATAAACATGTTATTTATTTCCAATTTAAAAACACAGTTGTTTTTTAAATGCAAGAATGAATATTAATAAATGAAATGAGCATATAGTCGTTATACTGTTTATCCATCTGTCACGCCCGTTTAACTCACAACGAGTGAAAAATGTCCATCGGTTAAAATGTTGTGAGCAACTTCCGTTCCTCGTTGTGAGCACCCGTCTAGGACGTTTGACACGATAAACAAGGTGAGTTTTTCATATTTTTTGAAAATTACAGACATTTATATGTAAAAATATCGGAATGCAGTTAGCTAGCGATGTGTTTTCCGAGTATGCACATGTAAAGATATTGCCTGTTGGTCGACAATTTGATGGAAATACCGTGCGACGCAGTCACTCGGGGTAGCTGGAAAACTGGAGACAACTTCTCTCCGGACCAAATTTAACATTGAAAAACGTCGATTCTGGTGACGTTTTGTGCATTCTAACCTAAAACAGATGCCCACAAGTCTTCAGCGTAAATTATTACATGAAAGTCTTCATAGAAAGGAAAGATATACCCCTTTTTGCTTTAATCCTCGTTGTGAGCACCATAACCTCGTTGTGAGGCAAGACAAGCGCAGTGCGTGTCTGGTTTTAATATGTAATTCAAGTGGGGAGAATACAATTTTCAATCTACAAAAAGCAATCAAAACGTTTTTTGCACAATAGTTTCTCTGTGCAATAGTTCTTCTTTGTCTACATAACTTGGCCAGTATAACATGAATAAAAATCAGGATAAATACACATTCATGTTTATATCACACACAGACTGCCCTCTATGTTAACTCTGGCAACACGAAGTATATGCAATTAAATACATAATTTACCTCCCCTTATTAGTTCACCACTATTTGCACAAACAGCAAAACATCTGCAAAATTGTAGGTATAAGTAGTTTTTTTGTTTACCATTATCTATTAAGCTAAGAATATACTAGTGAAGTGTTAAAAGTTACAATACACGAAATAAGTAATCCTCCGCGAAAAACGATAGTCACATATAATAACAGATTCAAATAGTTCTCAGCGTTTGTTTGCTTTGTACACGAGCATTTTTCATGATTTTAGTTTGCACTGTCTTTCCTAGAAAGCTCATGACAGTCTGTGTTTTGACATTTAGATAGCATTTTCATCATGAAATAGTGGCATTTTAAGAAATCTTCTTCTTGACTTCTTAGGTGTTTCACCACTGGTAAAATTTTGGGTTAGCTAATTTTACAGTGTGTTTAACTGAAAATAATGTTTTTTGCAAGAGACATGACCAAAACTTTTCTTTTGATTTTTATGCATCACTGACAGTTTTTCTAGTAGTTCTTATCTTTTTCAGACCAGGGCAAGTACATACTTGATGCCTCGCTTCGGTCTCTCCTTGAACGATCCCATGTCCAATCACTGAAAAGAATAGTACTGCAATTGGAAGGCCTTGTGCAAAGAGGTGTTGTGCCTAAATATGAATTAAATTGATTTACTAATAAGGACATTATGGCCAATCTTAAATGTTTTTGGACAATTTGACCTTCAAGGTAAAGGCCATTCAGGGTCAAGGAAAAAAATACAGGCCCGTAGGAAGGTCTTGTGGCTAAGGGATGTTGTGTTCAAATATGAATCAAATCCGTTTACTAATGAGGAAGTTATGGCCAATTTTAAAGTTTTGGGACGGATTGACGGACTGACGGACGGACAGTTCAAAACTAATAGGCCTCCCTTCGGGATATGCACAACGTCTTGCAAAGAAATGCTGCTGTGCAAAAACGTTTTAATTGCTTTGGTAGATTGAAAATTATATTTTCACCATCTTTTGTTTGTTTTGGGTTTTACGTCACATCGACACAGTATAGGTCATATGGCGACGTTCCAGCCTTTACTGGTGGAGGAAGACCTCAGGTGCCCTTCCGTGCATTATTTCAGGGACGAACGGGTACCTTAGTAGAACCACCGACGTTCTGTAAGCTAGCTGGATAGCTTCCTCACATGAAAGAATCCAAAGTCCCTGTCGGGATTCGAACCCAAAGAGGTGAGGGGCAAGTGGTTTGAAGTCAACGACCTTTAACCACTCAGCCACGGACGCCCCCCTTTTTCACCATCTGAATAACATATTAAAACCAGACACGCACTGCGCTTGTCTTGCTCACAACGAGGTTATGGTGGCTCACAACGAGTATTAAAGCAAATAAGGGTATATTTTTTGGGTTTTTTATGAAGATTTTCAGAAATAATTTACGTTTAAAGACTTGGGGGGCATCTTTTTGGTTTTAGAAATCACAAAACGTCCCAAAATCGACCGGTTTTAAAAAAAATTTTTTAAATTTGGTCCGGAGGAATTTTGTCTCCATTTTTTTCCGGCTACCCGAGTGATGCGTCGCAGGGGTTTTTTCCCATAAAATTGTCGAAACGGGCAATATTTTTAAACATGTGATACTGGGAAAAAACCATCGCTAAGCTAACTGCTTTCCGTTTTTTTACATAATGTCTGAAATTTTTAAAAAAATTACAAAAAAATAAAACTTGTTTATGTGTAAACGCCCTTTAAGGGGGTGCCACAAGAGGAACGGAAGTTCCCCTACAACTTTTTAAAGGGGGAGGGACATTTTTCACTCGTTGTAAAGTTAAAGGGGTGTTGTCTTGTTTTAAACTTTAGGGTTTAAAGGTTTTATGTAAATTGCTCCCCTTTGCCTTGCGCCCTGTCCTGTTTTTCTTTGGGGTCCTCCTTGCAACTTTTTCTTGTTGCTGGGTCGTGTGGGGGTTGCATTTATTAAAAGCCGCATTTCCTTGTTGATCTTGTTTATCATATTTGATACCATGAGGACAAGCTCTAATTCTAGGGTTAAAATAGTGTGGCAGTGTGGCAGAAGTTGATTGCAGTTAAAATATAATAAAAGGAGAAAAGGAATAGCCTGTTGTTTGTCCAATCAATAACTTGTATATATGGCACTCTGACAGGCAGATGAAATAGGGGCAGCATTGTCCTATGGTGCATTTCTAGTTAACTAAGAAAATTCAAATTTATAGTGTAATCTGATTGGCTGATTATCTCGTGCGCACAACTAAGTAACTCCTTGCCACGAGATAGTATCGCGTACGCACCACTTAATTATATCGTTTTAACACGGAAAAGGTTTAAATTTTGAAATTTTTTAAAAATTCGCAGATGGTTGTCTAAAACGGCGGGTTTTAATTTAACCTTCAAAGTGAACTTTCGTTGGGGCCCTTTCCCTAATTTTTGGGCCCCCAAGTTTTAATTTCCCAAACATGTGTTCCTAAAAAGGGGAAAACATGGACGGGCCTTTAAAAGACACAGATATGGTTTTTAATGCGGAAAAGTTGTTTTTTTATAAAAAATGGATGCGTTTGAAATGTATATTTTTTTTCACTTACTAGTATTTCTAAAAATTTAAAAATTTTAAAAGAAAAAGTTCAGAAAAAATTGAGGTTTTCCAAATTAAAATTTTATGCACGGGGCTTTCAAAAAAGCTTTTTTGTGTTTTATAATTTTAAAATTTTTCCAAAAATTGAAAAATAGGGAATTTTATTAAATAATGGGTATTTCAAAAAGTCATTTCCCAAATCCATTTACACAAAATGAGACAGGTACGTTATCGTATTCAAACTGGTAAGCCTTTCTGTTCGTTTCTTAAAAAGATTAGTTTTAATTGACATGATGGGACTTGCAAAATCTTATCGAGATTTGTGTACCATTTCTTATAAGGGGTTTGAACCAAAAACTTTGTTAGCAAAATTTTTTCAAAATTTCCAGAACGTTTTTTTTCCAGTTTTTTTCTTGTTGTGCAAAATGATCTAAAAGGTAGGAAAAATGTTACAAGCTTTTCACTTCCCAAATCAGACTTTGATAACTGGCACTAACTAACGATTTATGAATTTAATTTCGGTGTATCATTTGATTATTTTCCTTAACAGGAATTTTAATAATATTATATAATGTTATATTGTAATTTATAATTGTTAAATGGTCCCAGTGAAATGTAAAATTCTACTCATATTATAGTTAAGCTCAACCTCCAACCAATATTTCTACGGTTTGGTAAGCAGCCACTACATTATTGCGATATGTGAAGGTTATAGTTATACATAGTTATAAGAAATTAATTATAGAGCGAACGAACCGACTGACAGTTAGCCCCGCCCATTTAAATCGAGTACATGATGTAAATAGGCGGAGTCCATGAACTCGGCTCATTAAACATATAAATTCAATACAAACAGTTGTGTTAAAGCACTGTTTGGTAAATATTTCGGCAAAATCTAAACAAAATAGAGCGATTTAATTGGCAGACAAATTTTGGCGAACTGTAAATACACGGTAAACTTATATAAATACATATCAAATTAATACAGAAATGTGCTGCAACAAGTATATTTGAAAAATAAAGGACTGTTAAGTTGAGTAAGTAAATTTTTATTAACTTAATCGGTAAATTAAAATATAATTATGCATAAAAGTTATGTACATGCATCCAAAGATTGATTTGGAATAGAATACCATTTAAAGATCCTGTAACACATTTTTTTCATGGTTTTATTTCATAAATATGATGCTCAAATTAAGATTTGTCAATATTGTAAGTTCCAATAAGCATTATTTATAAAGAAATTACAGAATTTAACATTTCATATAAATAAAGGGAGGTAATTAGAAATTTTTTTTCTACAAATTCTTAGTCAAATTTTCAAATAAGAAATGAATGCATATAATTTATTTATATTTATAATATAATGTGCACAAATATTTGCAGTACACATTTTACATATGTTTTGATGTTTGAAAGTTGTTTTATTTGCATAATTATATACATATATAATTTTTTTGCAAGTGTGTGCATACACACATTGTCACAGGTTACTGTTCATTTAGGTTCTCATTGACCGCCGTACAGTGACCTACTTTTGGCTCAAAATTCATATCTTTGGCTAATACTCCGTGGAAATTGCATGGAGGTAAATTATCACCACTTTGTGCTTCAAAATTAACTCTTTAAGGACATGCCTGGTGACATGTCCGGGGTCAGTACTCGACAGCACATGCTGCATATTGTGCCCTTACGGGCGGATGGACCTTCATTAAGCATTAACAACATACATACATACATACATACATACACACAGTAACAATATCAATCACAAAACATACAGGGTCTTTAAAATCCGTTCTTCTAATTCTTTGACATCTTAAGAAAATATATAAATACATCTTGCAGATAAAACAGTAAACATCTTTATAAATCTTATGTTACTATGTTATAATATTTAGTATGCATGTATATTTGTTAAATTATTTGTAACTTAAAATTGTATGAATGATTTGTAATATCTAAAAGGTGTGTTGTCAAACAAATCAAATTATGTTTGTTAGAGGACAAATTATAGTTGACGCAATGGAATAGTTGTTATTGTTTGTTGATGCTGTGTTTTTTTTTTGGTGTGTGTGTTTTTACATGTAGATTTGAAGTTCATGTGTTACCTTCTTTTTTCTTACAAAATTCCGCTTTCATACCTCTTCACAATCCAAGATGGGGTCCATTTTATGCAAAACTGTTATATCAGCTTTAGGAGTGGTTTGATTTAAAGATAAAAAAGTATAACATCATCACAAATCTTTACATCAATTTCTCCACAAAATAGATAAACATAATTTATGTTGACATATAAGTAAAAATTCCTTTTCTTATAGAAAACTATCACAAAACTGTTCAATTATCCCTCGCAATGGCATCTCGTTCTCTGAGTTCTATAACTATGCTCCTATCTATACTTTTTCTTTACTATAATTTTTGAGTGTTCATAGAGTAGAAATTTTTTTAGACTTAAAATCGAGCTTTTTTTTCTTCTTCCGGACCCTCTTTATATAAACAATTCAATATGATCGCACATTAATTGTAATTCTCACCTTTTTCGTCGTTTGTTGTTTTTTCATGACTTATCTCACTTTTTCTAAGTGTAATTATTTAATTAATTCATGTTAGTAACTTGTGTACTTGTACGTGTTGTTACATAATAATTTTCTTTATTTTTACAATTTACAAAGAAATCTGCAGAAGTATGTGTGACCCCTTTTTATCCTGTTTTATGTAATGTTATTGTATCATAATTGTATATGTTTGTGTTATAATTCTTTAAATTTTACTACTATGCACATACAATATTTTTAATACAAACAGTTTAAAATATTAAGATATCATGACATGTGACATAGTTCCAACCAAAATGATTTTCGTTTTTAAAACGAACGACGGCGATATGTTTTTGGAAAATTCACATAAAATGAGACTCTGATCAATTGATAATTAAGCTTTAACATTATGAACACAATCTACGTACTACTGTTCTTGTATGTAATATTTTTTGTATTTGTTTATTTCTTATTATCAGATAAAAATGAAGAATTATAACAACATAAATTATTGTTTATTTTCATTTGTCAAATATTAATCATGCATATTTTATGTACTCTCCGTTGTACGGATATTAACTCTGATTGAATTTGTCATCCAAAGAACATCTAATGGTCTTACTTAAATCAATTTGTTAGGGATGTTATTTTAGCGAAAGTTTGTATCTGATTGATTACGTTATTGGCATATATGTTAACATCTGCATCAATTCAGTTTTCCCGTGCAAACGTATTTATATCTTCACGTAATGCTTCATAGTCAGCATGTTCATGTTCCCAAACAATGCGGTCAAAACACCTTTGTTGCGGTTTACAGAATTTCGAAAAACAAAATATACATTGTTTTTGTTTTAAACAAATATAATGTCGATCAAACTATTTGAATTTTAAGTGTATTGTGTTGGTTTTATCGATTAGTTGTTCAAGATTGAATTGTTGAGTTATGGATGTAATTTTGCGGTTTGACGAATAACAGTTTACATTCAGGTTGAATGTCAGGTATATTGATGTCAATGGCAAGACCAAAGGACAATTAGATTGTTGTACATGGCAGAGTTTGTCGGGCGATAAAAGATACTAAAGAGAATATGTCGATTGTTACAAAGAATCAACTCGATCTAAGTACATTCTTACCTGTTTTATTCTGGATGTGTTCTACGTCTGTAGTGTATATTGTCTTTAATGTACAAAATAACTCCACCATGAGAGTCCTAAGGGGCAATTTTGCGTTCAGGGGAATGATACGAGGAAAGTAATAAGTCTTCTATTGGAACAGAATTTTTGAGCCAAGTTTCGGAGAGTTCTAAAAAAAGGATATCAAGTTAATGTTCGATACTCTGAACATTGAAATGTACAAAAGAGATATGATTTTGAATATGATTAATTTCCGATGGAGTAGAGGTCATGGATAAAATTGAAGAGGTAGCTGAGATTGGACAACGATTCGGATAAATGTCTTAAGATACATGCAAGAGTACTGCCAGCCATGAATAGTGCACCAATACAAATTTGTATGTTTCTATAAACACTAGTGGTGAATGTTATTACTTTTCTTGAAGAAAATGTGACGATCAACACTTTATTTGAGGATAGTCAATAATGCATTGAAAAAAAATGCAAAATGGGTAACTACAGATAACTACCAAAAGGAAAACATGAAAAGTAATTGGAAAATGAAGTGACCTATATCTTTTGTATGATTTCATGAAGGCTTCGCACGTGTTCCGTTTGATATAAGACTTATGAGACAGCGTTTATAGCTAGTAAAAACTTTTGCAAACCCAACAATGAGAGCATATATAAGGGACAGAAACGCATACGTATTCAGAGTGATGAAAAAAAAAAGAAATTTGAATATGAGACTAATAAAAACATAGATTAAGGAAAACAAAAGAACAGGATATATAACAATGTCGTCAAAGGACGTTACGTTTGGATCATTGTTTCTTCGCATTGGTGACCTTTGATACACTTTAAACACCGAAACGGCGAGACAATAGGCCGAAACGACGAGACGATAGGGCTAAGTGATAGGACAATGCGAAAACGCGAAATAAAGATCATGCCCTAACATCGTGTTGTTTCTTAAATCATTGTCTTTTCGTCTCCTCGCTTGGCTGCATCGTCTCGTTATGACATCGCTTTTACGTATTATCGCTTCCGCGCATCAACATTTCGCTTTATTAATCATCATCTCTGTACTGTTTCGTTATGTCCATTATTTCCTCTTTTACTGCACACGCTTTCTTTCACTTGGAGACAATACTCCACTTTTTATGGAATGGCAAGAAATTTTTACATTGAATGTTCCATGATAACCGCTTTATGAACACATCTGCAATGTTTTCTAAATTACAACTTTCACTATTTTCGTGTTTAAATGTTAAATTCTGCTTAAGCCGTTGCTAGGGGTCGTAGACGGTAACTGTACTGTCCATGAACAGGCTCAATCAAACCAAGTCTGCATTATTTTCAATTTTGTTGTTTTGAGCGTCTTTAAAAATTCCTTTTTTAGCTATTTACCGTCCCGCCGTGACATCACTTAAATACCCTGTCGTTTCAGCGTATCTGCGGCTCGAGTATCGTCGCTTCTTTTGGGGTATTGTTTCGTCGTGTCATCGTTTTCTCGAGCTGTCTTGTCGCCTTGGTGTATCGTGTCTTAGTTTCGGCGTGTTGTCTTGCCGCTTTTGTTTTATATCGCAATTCTGTTTCCTCATGAACATGCGTATTCAAACTCATTTGATGCCGCCATGCCTACTCAGTTAATAATTCTGTGTTTTAGTACCATTCGTCGCTTCTGTTTATGGTTTTGTCGCTTCCGTGTATCCCTAAATCGCCCCAGTGTAGTGTTTCTGGGGGGGGGGGGCGTGTTTTTGTTAATTTAAGTCGGTGGCACGACTAAAAGATGGGCCCAACGATACCCTGTAGTTTCTGAACATATCACTTAGTAATACATGTAAAATGTAAGAATAAAATAAAATATCATTTCTTAGAGTAGTTATTTAATTCTCCGTTTGTTAGATAATAAGTGCAATTATGTAAATGTATACGTTTCTTTTCACTTATTTCATAGTAATTAATATTATGAACATTTTCGATTCAGAGCATATAAAAGCATATAAGATTTTATGCACGAGCTTTCAAAAATATTTTTTGTGTTTTATGTTAAATGTTCGATTCATTTCAAGCTTCGTTTCGTCCTACAATGTGACATTCAAACTAGATATGCCAGATGACCACTGAGTTGTTTTTGACACAATGGGACTTGAACTATTTGTCCAAGATTGAACCATTTCTTATAGGTTTGAATCATTAAATTGACAACAAATTAACAAATCATTCCCGTGCATTTTTATTCATATATTTTTTCTTGTGCAAAATGAGACCAACATGAACGTTTTTCACTCAAATCAGGCTGTTAATTGCACTTACTGATGATTTTTGAATTTCATTCTGAGTATTTTTGTTTATTTTACTTTGCAGATTTTTCCATTTAAAAGTGGTTCACTTGATCTTTGTTAGAATTTAAAAGTTTATGATTTTAGACGTTTTGACCTTAGCGGGGCTCCTTTAAAAAGAATATCGATATAAATAAAATGGTTGGTGAAAAGACAGAATAAATTTCTACTCATATTATAGTCAAGCTCAATCAACCCAACCAGTATTTCCACGGTTTGGTAAGCAGGCACTTCATTATTGCGATGCATATATACGATAAACTCACATAAATACATTTCAAATCAATAGAGAAATGTGTTGCAATGAGTATATCTGAAATATAAAGGATACTTTGAGTAAGTAAATTTAATCGGTGAAATTCGAAAATTATTATATAATTATGCATTAAAATAATTTTCAGATTTTTTAGGCTGAAATATATTTTATTTTATATGTTTCAGTTTGGCATAAGGTTGATCAAATGATTGCATTTTGATATTGAACATAAAATAGTAAATAATAGTGTAATAACCTTATTTGATATCACCAACAAATTTACCAATCGAGCGATACTGAATTATTGGATTCTCATTGTCTTTCGTTTGTAATGATGGGTACTAAATGGCGGACGCCTTTATCTGTAGATATCATTATGCTATAATATAAAAGTAACAATATAAAATCAGCATGTCATTGTGATACTAAAAACACCGCACAAACTATGGTAAAATACATGTACTTTTTGTAACAACGGTGCAAAGATTTGGAGTAGAATACCATTTAAAGTCCGTTTCACTAATTTTCTGACATCTTGTTAAAAAGCCTTTCTTGCAGATCAAATAAATATATTTATAACCCTGTCATTGTGTTACTATGTTATAATATTTATTATGCATGTACTTGTATATTTGTTAAAGTATTTCTTAATTGAAAAAGTATGAATGATATGTAATATCTTAAAGGTGCGTTGTCAAAAAAAATAAAATTATGTTTGTTACAGGACCAAATAATTATTGACGCAATGGGGAATAGTTATTATTGTTTGGTGATTTGTGCGTGTGTGCGTGTGTATTTGTGTGTGTTATGTAGATTTTCAGTTAATATATGTTATTTGTTCTTAACGATGGTATATCTTCATGTGTCACCTTTAAATAAAGATAGTAATTATTATCATTGGCATAATTTTTATTATTGTTATTATTATTAAGCTATTTTAATCTAAGTTTTTTTAATACATGTATATTCAATTTGAATGGGAACCATAATGAGATAGGAAACATATCCACACATATAACAGCGAGCATTACGGTAAACTCGAGTACCTTCAAAAGTGATGGTTTTGAAAACATTTGCCGGAAGTACATCAAAATTTTAGGTGACAACTTTGTCTGCTCTTCATTAAAGGTTTATTTTGTTTACTGTCCAGTTATTTTTGGAGCAAACCGGAAATCAGTACCAGCAGGTCACCTCGCTATTATGTTTCGAAGCACGCCCGGATCAGTTTTTTTTGTTTCCTGTCTTATTATGGTTCTCATTCAAGTTTAGATTCGGAACCCCTTGCCACTTACCAACATTTCAAACATTTCAAAGATTCGTAAAAGTATTTTCCAGAAATGCGACTCTGCGTGTTCACGATCATTTCATGAATTGATAAAAAAGTACGTAAGTTTTAACTGATTGAAGTACGTGTGTACGCTGTTCAATTTTGATACATTACAGTTCAAATAATTACCTTAATAAGCAACTAATTAATAAAATACAGAATAATAGAAATAGACGCCAAGTCAATATTTACTTACGGTATGTTCCTGTTTCAGTTTTTCCCTTTCCAGAAATGGAATTATTAATCCCGAAATTTGATATATAGTGAATTTATGCTCTCTGATGGATAGATTCAATTGAGCCACCGTTTTCATATACCGATTCTAATGATTTTAGGCTTTAAATGACATTTATTAACTTCAAATGATGTCTGATGACCTCTCCAATAATTCTGTCTGATATGCAAGAAAAAGCGCTAAGCGACAAGATGAAAACAACACGCTATGCGGCATGACGAAGACAACACACTAAGCGACAAGACGAAGACAAAATGCTATGAAACAAGATGAGGACAACACTCTTTTCTCGGCAAAATAAAGACAACACACTTTCTGACACGACGAAGACAACACACTAAGCGACACTACGAAGATAACACACTACGCGACGCGACGAAGGTAACACACTACACAACACTACGAAGGCAACACACTACATGACCCGAAGAAGACAACATACTTCGCGACACGACGAAGTGAACACGCTGCACGACACGACAAAGACAACACACTATGACTCAGGATGAAGACAACACACTACGCGACACGACGAAGGCAACATGCTACGCAACCGAAAGAAGGCAACATGCTACGCGACACGACGAAGACAGCACACTTATGTTTTATAAGCAAAATATAAATTACTAAAATTAATTTTAAGTTCAAAATAATCACTACATGATTTTTGTTTTATACGTATTATATAGTGTGTTGTGCATTAAAATAACTTAGTATATCATTTTTATGAGAAATTTATCCAAGACTGACCGAATTATTTGTTTTCTTCGACACAATAAGTATACATTACTAAGAATTATTACATTTATTAAATTACTTTTCTAAAAAGTACTACAAATATCTATATAATCGTTTTTATTGTTTTAACATTGTAAGCTTGACAATGTTTTAAATAAAATTTAAATAAAAATTTCTTATATTTTTGTTTTTTACATTTTTAAAAAGTTAATAAGAGTAAAAAAATTTCCCAAACCCAAAAATTTTTCATACTTATATGAAGACAATGATGGTGCCGTTTTCGACCTTCCGGAACAGTGATAGTTTTTGAAACACAAGATAGATATCGTTATGTGGTTAGCAAAACATACGATTTGTATATGCGTGGTAAAATAGAGAAAATAAGAATCCATAAAGAAAGCCAACACTGCAAAATTGAAAATGTTGCAGGCTCGGTTTGATTAAGCCTGTGACACAATGAGACATGTTTAATTCTTTAGAGGTGACATTGATCTAGCATTGAAACTGACGTATGAGTATTATGTTAAACATATTATTCATGTGTACTTATTCAATTTAACAAAATTTCGGGCATCTAACACGAGTAAAAGTAGTAAGAATAACTATCTTGTATCGGCAATGTACCATGACGTCATTAAAGGGCTAGAATTCGAATCTGTTCTTCACATTTTTTGTGAGATGACAAGTAAATTGTATGCATGTAATACACTATCGCAATCCCACAAATACTAAAAGATACTTGGATGATACTTTTTTTTCTATTATATGTTTTCAGATTTTAAACCAGAGAAATAATTGTTTTCAGATTTTAAACCATTTCTATTATATGTTTTCAGATTTTAAACCAGAGAAATAATGTTTCCTGTAAAAAAGCAACCGATCGTCTATATCTCCCGTAGTGATTGTTTCAGCGCATGTCATCGACTGAATAACAATAATCTTTCAGATGAAGATAACCAAATTATATTTGGTAAATGTAATAACCCTAAAGGACCACGGTCACAATTACAAAGTCGAGGTGACTGTTACGTGGTCCTGGTTGACCCTGTGACCGGAATGGTGCTCAATCTTACCGATCTTAAAGCTTACATGGAAGAAGCGTTTATGTCAACACTTGATCATAAAAATTTGGATTTAGACGTGGACTATTTTAAAGATAAAATTAGCACAGCAGAGAATATTGCAGTGTATATTTGGGAGAGAATGGCTGATCAACTTACACCTGGACTTTTATATGAGGTCAAAGTGCATGAAACTGAAAAGAATATTGCTATTTATAGAGGTGAACAGTCAGAATAACGAGTCTCAATTCATGTTCGATGTCACAAAATAACAGGAAACTGTGCAATTGAGCACACGTCGTAGCTGTAAAGAAATCATTTCGCACTTGCTAAAATTATAAAGTTAAGATGGCATCAGTTAGGTCACCTGTCACACCTGTCCCAACTTTCAACCACTTTTATTTATCTATAGATATGCATTGTCGTCATTGTACTTATTTTACTACCAGTGTAAATTTATAATCGTCGAACGCGACATTCTTTAATGTTGTCTGATTAAATACCTTTAGTTGTTACGGAAAAAATATATGTCAAGAATATAAAAACACATATTAGAAAAATAGAAAGTAAAAAAACTATTTCTACATAAGTAATAAATCGTATATTATAAACTTTTTGAAAACATGATCATTTGATTATTTGGATTTTAACAGTTTTTAGACAAGCATTAAATATATTCATCGTAATTTAAATTACATTTTATGAGTTTTCATTTTTTATGATTATAGTATGTAAGTAGTTGTGATGAAATAACTGATCTGTCATGTGACGGTTAATAGTTATCAATGGTTGCGTTATCTCCCTTTTTTGTGTGTTGAACGCAAACAAAAAAGTAGTAGTGTATTAAAGTACGAATGCCTCATAAATTTTTAACTCTCAATATACCAAACTGTCGATTTTCAAGGTGACTGGCTTGTCAGTAAAGAAATATAGAATATGATAAACAAGATCAACAAGGAAAGGTGGCATTCAATGAACGCAACCCCCACACGACCCAGCAACAAAAGGTTTAGCAATTCAATGTTTAAAATGTTTCAATTTAATTACAAAGCAATGAGCATATCGTAATGGTGTTAGAGCAATGTCATCAATCTAAAATATGAATAGATCCTTTGAAATAATATACATTTCATACAGTAATCCACCTTGCCTGAAAAAAACATATAATACATTTTGCAGTTGTGTTGAATAATGAAATAATTGGTTACTATGTATTTATCGTACATAAAATTGTTTGAAATAATCAATTATATCTGTCACTGATCTCTATGAAATTATTCATTATTTGTAACTTTTAAAAACAAAATATAATACTGCAGATCTGAAGTAAAATAAAGTGATTTATTTCTTCTTTTTTACCCTGGCATTGTGTGAAGTAGCTTATCAATTTCAACGAACATAAGTTGTTAAGGTATTAGATGCCTAATGCAGAACCTCCTTTCTGAAGGGTATTCATTTTGAGGATACAATGACTTTTATGTAAACAAGTACTTTTATGGAAAAAAATGAACAAAGTTAAGATAAAATGATTTTTATTCCTGCCTTAAACTTAAAGTCATGTTAAGTTCACCCCTGTCTACAGGATGTATTTACTCGTCCCGCTTTCAACACCATCAGTTTTGGTCAGAGTTAATATGGTTATGGTACAGTGCGCATACCGAACTTTATTTTTATATCAATACAACCTTGGACAACTGCATCTTGGAATCGACGTCTTATAACTGCGACAAGGCAACTGTCTCACAGCTTTGTGCTTATTTGTTTGTGACCTGAAGGCAAACGTGCATTTGCGAGATGCTACGAAATTGAAATGTTTGTAAGAATATAAATGAATACTAATTAATTTACTGTATTTTTCTTTCCATATTTTTTTTCGCGACAAAACGTCAAAATAGCGATAAATGAATGTCTTGTCTAAAAAGCAAAGTTAATGAGCTGATGTACAATTTGTATAACGTTATATTCTAAAAGCTTCTGACAGATCGTTAACACAGGTAATGTATAATCTGTTTTTAAAGACGTAGAAATTTACTTGCTTGTTTTCACATTACATTTATCAAGGCAAATCTGTGGAACGTATTCATATGAATTTCTGTAAACGTATATTGGGAGTTAAAAAGAATACACAGAATGGTTTTATTTATGGGAAGTTGGGAAGATTGCCTCTGTAAAATATGCGATATTATATTATAATACACTTCTGGATCAAGTTGTTACAATCAGATGAAAACAAATATAGTAGAAAAATATATATTTATTTCTTAAACAAGATATCACAGATAATCCTTCCAGAAAAAATCGGTGCTCATTGTTAAGAGATTTATTTTGTATTCTTGATTTTAATGAAGTTTGGCTTTTCCAAAGTATTGGTGATCCTTAATTGACATTACGCCAACGATAGGATCGCTCCGCCCACTAAGTCACGTGGTATCGTCTTTCTAAACCTTAGACAACTTTCGCAATATGGCTGCTCGCTTACGAGATTTACCTTGTGATTTTGGAGAGCATTTTCTCTTATATAAACGCTTCGGCAACGAATTCAGAGCAGAAAGTTTGCAAACGAGAGTTATGTTGCATCTGTAAAGGTTTTCCATGGAAGAGATGGGGTTATTGATGTGAAATCCTCAGTTTTCCGTTCACAAAGAAAATCTGAGAAACCGCATACAATCAACATGGCGGTAGGGAAAAAATCCATCTCTGACGCTCATTGTTCATGTAAAGCAGGGTAATTAAACTTAATTTTTACGAAGTCATTAAAAATGTAAAATACTTTACTATAAATTAAGTTTATTGTCAATGCAATCCACTATTTCTATAATGATTCATTCGATATGTTTTGGATGTTTCCATGATTTTTAGGGAAATTTTTCACAGTTCATGTTTACTGTCGCATACCGGAAATAACATAAAAATCTACCGAGTAGATTATAATTTTGCGCAGAATAAACCTATATTATATAATTAAACGACACACACATTTTCAGTTTTTAACGCCAGGAACATGCTGGTAGCCTTGATGTGAACATTTATATAGCCTATGGGTCATATATCCAAGGAGAGTAAATAAAAAATGTGTCAGTTTATACAGTAGGGATTATGAAAGGTCTTCCTTGCATCGGATCACAGCGTTTTCAATTTTAATAAACAATTAGTTATTAAATGTAAAATACTACTTATTAATAGGTAATGACTCATTATTACTTATGTTTTTATGAATTTCAGTATGTCTGGGGAATGTTCCCATGTTTTAGCAGTTGTTTTAAAACTGACCGACTGGTTAACTGAAGGTTTGATTGACATTCCAAGCCGGCCTGCCTGTACCAGTCAACCTCAACTATGGGATAGGCCACGTGGTGTAAGGATTTGTCCTGAACCACTGTGACTATGTCAAGGTCGGGTATAACGGGTAGAAAGAGACGGCCTCTAGTTCCAACATTTATTGACAATAGGTATGTTTTTAAGGGGGGAAAATGGCATAGTGGTTATGGTGTCTTCCTCACCACCACCCTTGGGGCATGAGTTCAGCTGTTCTAGTGTTACTGTCATGTTTACTCATATGACAGTCAGTCCCCACATTCAACAAATGGTTATATTAAGCAATAAGCTTTATTCATAAATATATGATAAATACTGATAGAAACACAACATGTATAAAATTACATTCATTTAGTATTTATTAAATTTTTGATTATTGACTTTGTGTAATGAATAAATAAGCTACAAATATGTTAATACATACTAATAATTAAGTCCAGTTTCTTAAAATAAACATATTGTATTGAATGTTTCTAAGTTAATTTCTCATTGCTACTATTTTGCATTTATCATTACAGAAAAATACAAGTGCTTGACAGTGACATAGAGCTCCTTCAGTCAATGGATAACACTCCTTTAGGCTATTTGGCTAGCAAACCCTTTGGTACAACAAATACAACTCATGGGTCACAGCACATCAGTAGTACACTATCTCATCAGGTAATTAACAATTTATTGTCCTGGTCTTTAATTAGTAAAGGCATGAATCCTGTTAAAAAACAACAGCAAAACCATATTTGGTTTATAGATGGGTACAGAGTAAGATCCAGTCTATGATCAACAATTTTAAATTTCTTCACTCTTGAAATAGCTCTTTCAACATGAATTCTATGTTTAGCAATTTTTTGAGTAAGTGCAACATCTGATGGGGGCATTTGTTCTGTTGATGAAGCGAAAGGTGGAATTATCAGTTCGAGTCCAAGTTTTTCGATGTCTTCCCTTATCAGAAATCCCTTGTCAACCATAACAGCATCCCCTCTCTGTAGTCTGCCACAATCTAACAACTGTTTTAACATGTCCATTAGTCCACTTCGTGCTGTAATTTCATTATCTGATGTCCCCCCTGTAAATAACATGGAAATAAATGTAAATGAGCCCCTAGGATCGACACCAACAAGCCCCTTTAAGGTAGTACATGACTTATAGTCACTGTAACACTGACTCTGAGAGCGGAGTGAGGAAGGTTTTTCAAGTTTAATTTCTGTTCCATCTAGAATTATCATTGTTGTAGGGAAATCTTCTCGGAATGTTTTCGGCATCATGTCAATTATTGAGGAACGAGATGGCCAAAGTGGAACCGAACCAAACCGATAATACATGTAATTTATCCACTCTCGGAAAATCGCACCAGTATCCTGCGGTGATAGGTTAAATAAATTTCCAAGATGATGAAACTGTAGGTTTAGCCTCAGTTTCATTAGAACAAGAAGCAGCTGGTCTTCAGCCTTCATTTTCAAAGCCTTAGATATAGTTTTTTTTTAATTTAAATGGCAGCTCATTTAATCCCCTTTTTGGCATAAGAAAGTTAAGGATACACAAAAACTGTGTGTACACAAATCCTGTATAGTACTTAAAATTGTTCTTTATTTTGGACTGTTGAACATATCTCACAGAAAACGTCTTTTCTTTAACTTTCCATTTTCCTGCCGTAATATTTCATTCTCACGCGACAACTCCTCATTTCTCAGAATTTTGTCTGCAACTTGATTCTGTAAAGTTGATATCTGTTGTTGCAGAAGGTCAACTTCAGATTTTAACCCATGATTCTCTGCTGCAAGGGTAAGCAGATCAATTGGGGACACACCTGCAATTACATTATATCACAATCTTACATTAAGGTGTATACAAGCACATATAGCATAAAATTTAAAGCAGCACGGCGCCAGATTTGAAAATTTTGGTAATGTATTTAAATGTAAAATATTGTGAGTTGAACAAATAAAGTAATTCACATATTGCAATCAGCACTTACAATCCACAAAAAATAACAAATAGTTGTCAAGATATGCTAAAACACCCATAACTGCGTTAGTAATGCTGTAGACATATGGTGATTAAATACTACAAAATCAGTCATTAAACGCACATAACATGTAAAATATAACTTGGATCTTGAATGTATTTTCTGTCTTAAAACTTAAGTGCATTTTTCTCAATATTGATTGTCTTTAAATATTTTGGCTCATCTTGAGGCATGCAGCTTTAAAACTACAAACATTTAAATTGTTTTGTTATGGTCATATCGAATTTGCATAAATATTGTCAGCTGTTGTATTTTGTTTTCTTTTCATTTAAGCTTCCCCTGATAATGCCAGTAGAAGAGCCCTCAGGAGCAAGCTCTCCCTGTGCCACTGATTGGGAGTTTCCCACCACCCCTGACATTGGAAATTTGGACATTGTAAGAGACTATCAGAGTCATTTTGAGAATGTTAAAGTTTCAAAACAGGAAGCTGTTTATATAGAATTAAATACCAAAGAACAATCAGGAAGTGAACTTTGGAAAAAAGAGAGAAAACAGAGGCTAACAGCCTCTAATTTTGGGAAAATTATGAACAGAAAGAGTGATGTAAATAAAAAGTGTGTCGACAGTATTTTGAATAGTAAACCATTTAAATCTAGTCCAACAGAGTATGGGTTATCAAAAGAGTCAGTAGCTTCAATGCAATATATGAAAATGACAGGAAACCATGTGCATGACTGTGGATTAATGGTGAATCCACTCTTCCCATGTATAGCTGCTACACCAGATGGTAAAGTCTGCTGCAATGGTCAGTCAGGCCTGTTAGAAATAAAGTGTCCTTTCTGGTGTAGAGACTTAAAATTAAGAGAGGCAATGGAAAGAGATGTTTTTGAGAAAAGAGATTTTCACCTACATGAAATAAATGGCAATGTTCAGTTGAAAAAGGGCCATAACTACTGGTGGCAAGTTCAAGGCCAGTTGCTTGTGTCAGGAGCAAAGTGGTGTGACTTTGTGACTTACACAAAGTGTGATTTTTGCGTAATAAGAGTTAAGGCGGACAAGGAGAGTATGGAAGCATTACTTTCAAAACTGTGCTGTGTTTACTGTAAATTTGTACTGTAAGTGAAAACAATTAATTACCTTGATGAAAGTCGGTTTGTACAGAAACATCAGCACAAAATTCATTTGTTGACTGTGAAGAGTTATCTATGTGCTGTTCATTGATATTCTCATTGTTGACACTATAATGAAAAGTGAAATGCAAAAACACTTAGAACTTTGAGAGCAAAATTGAATTTACGTACATGTATACTTCAGATTTTATGCTCAGGAATTTACTTTAAATACTACTGCATTATCAAGATGTTACTATTTTCATTTATGTTTAACAGTTTTACTTCATGTGAATACATCTTTTTTATAATTTATTTGTTTTAAATATGCATTGATGCAAAATAAATACCTGGAAAATATTTCTAAAAGTATATTTCTCTTTTTCCTTGATACTGGAGGTTCTGATTCTGGGCGGCGTTTCGGTGGTCGTCTTACAGGAGTCACCTTGAGTAGTCTTTCCGAAAAACTGGCCTGCACTGGATCTGGGAAACTCTCCGTCGGCTTCCCTTCTGGAAAATGCTGAAATTATGATATTTATTGCATTAAAACTGCAATATAATTTAACCCGCTTTTCTCAAATCAACCTTCTAGTACATAAATCTGGAAACAAAGTGATTCCTTGGAAGGGTTATCACAACAAAATTACATGAAAATTGCAGACCTGTTTTGATAATGAATAAATGCAACATCAAGCCCCCTAGCACCGGCTCGAGCAGTACTCAATTCTCAACATGTTACATCAATGATCCCATGAGATAATCACCAACTAATCACAGTTAGCCGGCCCTTATATTTAAATGATTAACTGTTTACAATGATTGAGGTTCTAACATAAACACAACAAATACAAAAATGTTCATTAAATGTAGAATGATAATCATTAGTGGCCCATATTGTGTAGCAAAATTGATGAAAATACTATTTAATGTATTGGACATAATGTCATAATACATATAGAATCTGTCATAAGTTTATGAAATTCTAGTTTTGTACCTGAATACATGTCATTGCACCTGACAGCGGTTCTCCATTCAGACAGATATGTCAAGGTCAAAGAATTGCTCATGTTTACCGTTTTCCATATATGGATTTGTTTACTAAGAACATGTGCTTTTGATGCTTTCTGATTTGTCAGTTTGTAATGTTTACGTTCTGATGCTATATATAGCCTTGAATTTAACCTACAAATCTACCGTGATAGCATGATATTTTGTAATTTATTTGGTCTGACTATAATCAAAACGAATGGAAAACGCACATAAATGTCAGCAAAACGTTTCTACAATGTCCAGATACAAATATGATAAACGTAAAGTAGTTTAATCAGGCTTTGACGAGTATCGATTTCTTAAAACCAGATTATCATTGTAGACTTGTATAAAATGGGTAAGATATAACTAAATTTTACCTTAGAACATACGTAAAGTTGATAGTTTCCGTCAACTTTTTGGATATTTAACTGATCGTGTGGACGACCGCACGATTTGATCCACCGACGACACTTCTCTAAATTCCTTTTTGGCTTAGGAAATGGAATAAAATAAATTCCATCCTTCAGTCTGTCGGGATATCTGCTGTCCGAATTACATGTACCCAATTGGCAGCGTTTCACCATATTTATTTACCAGAAATCAATATATTTTCTATAGAATTTAATCCGTTGCTAGTTATCCTAGACAAGTAGCTTGTCTAAGTAAAATGGCGGAGGTTGGATGGAACCGAAGCGTTCCGGGAGTGTGAACAGATATCGATCGCTGATTGGCTTATCGGCGAAGGCTTGGTCAGTTTGATTGACAGGTGGCGTAATGTCAATTGTTCTTAATAAATGTTAAGCAAAGACTTAAAGATCAGTTTTTACAAAATTGGTCTGGTAGATTAAATGACTTTAGCAGAACAATCTCTAACAGGTATATATCAAACCATAGATTTCAACCATACTTTAATTTTTTAAGTGTAAGAAAATTGCATGTATGTATGTCTCGCATGCGAGATTGCTCGCAAAGGCTTTTTTATTGAAACAGGTAGGTGAACAAGACATAAAAATACACCTATAAATGAAAGGAAATGTATTTTTTGTGACAAGTTAGAAGATGAATATCATTTTGTTCTGGAATGTACTTTTTACAGTGATTTGAGGATTTAAGGAAACCTTCTATACCAAATTGTTATGTTAATCGCTCAAATATGCAAAAATTTATTGATTTAATGAATTCAGAAAATAAACGAATTGCGAAAAATCTAGCGAAAAGGGTCTAGCTATATGCATACAATTATATTTTGACTATAACAAACACCAAATATAGTACAGGCTATATTCATAGAAATACAACACCAACTTTCAAAACATATACTTACTGAATAGCGAACATCACAGACTATGATGTGCCGGGTAGTCTTTAGCTGCAGTGGTCGCATAGGTAGAATCAGTTACGGCCAGCAGGGTAAGGGTTAAAGATAAATATTAATATAATAAACAGAAATATGGCAAATTCATTGATGTTGCTTCATCAATGTGGAAAAAATAGTTCGCAATTGTTCTGTGATCATCATCATCCATATATTCAAGTACTTACATCTTACGACATGTTTTCTGCATACATGTTTTATAAATACAAAAAGTGTGCTGCCATCAGTATAGAGCCTGGTTAGACTGTACAGAAAAGGAAAACAATTCTGCTCGAGCATGGTAAGGACTGAAATCAGTTAAAAAGAAAATGACATGAAATTCAGGCGTCTACAAAGTACAGCGAGCTTGGTGGACCGTGTTTGAAAATGAATTTTATAACTGCATAACATTTTACATAGATTCTGTATTGAAGTTGTCAGTTAAAAAGAACAAATAATATGATTCTAGTGGACTGTTTGAGCTTTGTTTTTGTCTGCTCAGAATTGTAAACGAGGACAGGAACAAGGATGGGACTTCATATGAGAGATATAATTTACCATATGATAAGAAAGTCAGACAGTCTGCTATCTAAATTGCAAATATTTATCAGGGATATGGACAAGTGGTCATTTTATGTTTGCTCGTGTATAATATTCAGGAGATTTGCACACAATTATAGAATATATATGTAAATGACTTTTGACATCATCGTTAAAAGCTCATTTAAAGGGCACCACTGCCTATCAAAATATACTGTTATGCAATGTGTTACTTTGCATAACTTATAACAGTACTTTGACGCTTATGAAAATATCAGACTATAAAAGAGAAGGTATTACAGGCACTATTTCGTTTCTTATCCACCAATGTATCTCGTCATCAGCTTGATGCTAAGTTCTGCTGTACAAACTGAAATTACATGAATTATTTTTTTATGTTTATATATTACTTCAATTCAGTTGCAATGGCGACGACTGTGTGTTTATCTAGAGAAGGTATTATTCGAATCAATATTTGTGGAACTATTTTTGAATGTCCCTCTAAAACGTTAAAAACATTTAAGGAATCCAGATTAGCAAATCTTCACTTGCAGACGAAAAATTATGATTCGGCAAGAAATGAATATTTCTTTGACAGAAATCCATTAATGTTTAACAGTATCTTGGATGGTTGCAGAAAAGGAACGATTCATTTACCAAAAGATATTTGTGGAGCTTCTTTCAGTGAAGAACTTGACTATTGGGGCGTTTCTCCGAGTCACGTGGCGCCATGTTGCTGGGAGGCACTGTACCGTAACGAAAATGACGTTTCTAAAATCCGTAAGGTAACAAAATATCTTCGATGTGAAGCAGGTCTCGTTGAAGAAGAACGTGATATATCACCATGGAGGAAAAATATATGGCTTTTTCTCGATGAGCCGTCTTCTTCAGTAAATGCAATGGTACGTAATTATCTAAATGTTTTGTTCCTATATTTGACACTTAACAGAGTTTATTTAATCAATAATCAAATGTTTAACAGTTTTTCTGGTTTGTTACAAATATGGGAATTAGACTTTGGAGTTGATAAATATTCATTTCACCCGTTAATATGAAAGAAGTATAATGTTTCGATGGAAATCAAGACAAAGTCCATACTTGTTCTTATTTTTCAGTTTCTCACACCGTGATACTAAACCTCTCCTAAATTACACGTATGTTGATGTTGATTTCAGATTTGGGGAAGCTTTATATCTTTGCTGATTGTTATGTCAACAATCACAGAGGCCTTGGCAACTCTACCAATGTTCACTGTCGACCTAACAAAATCCGAAAAGAGCATTCTCATTGAAATTGGCAAGTTACTTGGCCTCGAAAATAACACCGACTCTGCACTCGGAGCTCTCAAGCCACACCCATATTTACTATACACAGACGCAAGCTGCCATTTTATTTTAACCGTAGATTTCCTTGTAGCATTTCTCGTCTGTCCAAGAAAGAAAACCATGTATATGTTTAGCTATTTCCGATTTATAGTAATACTCGGATATTTGTCATTTTGGATATCGTTCATAATGGAAATTCATCTGGAGTCATTGACAACAGTAACTAGCATACGGACTTACGTGGCTTTTAAATATTTGTCAATACTGCAACTGACGCGTTTGTTTTTTCTCGTGAAACGTATACCAGCATTCAACATAATGGGATACACGTTCCTTTCTTCCTTGCAAGAATTAAAGGTACTTATGTTTATGCTCGGAATACTCATGTTCATATTCGGATTCATTATGTTCATCGCAGAAATGTTTCATAACTCAAAATTCGACAACGTTTTTGTAGCGATGTATTGGGCACTGATTACATTAACAACAGTTGGCTATGGAGATTATTACCCAAGCACCGTTTTTGGTCACATTATTGCGTCGACATGCGCAGTGTGTGGTGTGCTAATTCTTGCACTTCCGATTGGAATAATTGCATCGTCATACTACACGTACTGTAGTTATCAACAATACGCCGATACGCATATCAAAAGATATGGGACGCAATCTATCAAGGAGGATTCGGATTAAACAACTTCAAAGCGGTCAAACTTAAAAGGATGTTTTGAGATTATTACGTATTCTACTGAAATACGATGTCATTTGAATTCAATTAAATTTAATTTGCGAAATTGTAAATCGGTTCATAAATATATTTCAAAACAAAACTTTTCCAACGCAATTTTGTAAGAAAGACTTTGTCGATACAATCACGGTTAAGACGATAACGGCAGTGATTATTAAAGATATTGTTTGTTAGATTTGTATGACTAGTTTAAATGCTTAAATTAAAATTAGAATAAAAAAAGGTGTGAATGCACTGGAAAAATATTGCGTTTCTAGCATGTTTTTTTTCCGCATATAGAAAATACAGTGATGATAAACAAGACTCAAGAGAGTGTTCAAGAACAAAGTTGGGGTGAGGATGCGGTTGGGAATAAATTTATCCTATTGATAACCAAGATAACAAACATTACAATTATTACGATTTGAACCCTTACACTACGTGAGCCGCAAGTGATAAGCCTTTACCACTACTGTAGAACCTGACCAGCTAGTACATCCTTGCAGACTGACCGGTCTCTATACAGTTGCTTACTCTGACTTTTGTTATTATAGTTTCTTATACTTTGAATTGATTGTTCCGGAGTCAAATCATAGAATTTAGCAAGTTTAAAGTTAACAGTTATAGTTGTAAATGATGTTCTATATTTTACATCTCGTACTACTGACATTCTATGAAGACTAATGAAATTTTACAAAAAAAAATATTGATATATATTATTAGTTGACAAAATATGCGCGTTTAAATATTGATCATAATATGTCAATAGCTTATAATATAAATATGTTTTAGCAAATACCGTCATGTTTATCCATGAAGTAAAAGAGTTTTCTTTAAGATGATGAAAAATTAAAAATTAATATAAACGATAAACGTTGATAGCTCACCTGACCTTAACGTGCTCAAGGTAAGAAATTGTGATACGCCTGTGTCCGGTGCGTGTCGTCCGTAGTTAATTTTTTTACTTAAATGATATCTCGTCCTTACGCCCTACACTAATAGTGGTGAAACAAAACAAGAATGATCCTTGTATTGTCCCCTCCAAAAATGCTCAAATTGATTCGGTCGACTGAACAAGATGGACACAAAAACTAAAACTAGAAAAACCTTTAAACAGCTGTCCGGTATATATTGATGAAACTGAACAGGAATGATTCTTAGATGGACCTTTAAAAATATTGCTTAAAAAGGTGTGAAATAACATGTCCTCAACCGACAATAGATGTTGATGAAATTCTACAGAAATGTTCATTTGGCCACCCCTTGTGGCTGAGGGGTTGCTTTTACGGGTTTAGGCATCAGAATTGCAGCCACCGTAAAATTTCAGTGCACGGTTTACTCAGTCATATAATAGAGCTTGGTTAGTTTCAGCTTTAGTGTTTACTGTTACTATTTTAAACATGAAAGAAAAACGCTTTTAGAAAACAATTATCAATTTAATCAGTTAAAAGGATTAAAAACGGAATAAATCATTGTTTGTAGCGTTAAATGTAACGTAAAATGATTTTTCCTTTTACAGACATATTCACCTCAATGTTAATTTTTCGTTTAATTAAAGTCATATTTTGAAACGGATCGTGCGCATAACAATTTATTTTAGACTTGTTCTAATGATTTTAGTCTTTAAATGAGGTTTACTAAACTCAATTTGATACGCAAAAATTAATGCTGCCAGTACTCATTTTTAACACTGTAAATCTTGACGACCTCTCTTAACTATTTACGATGTGTTCTAGTTCTGCTGGAGGTTTCATTGGAGGATTTTGCAACTATGATGCTGCTTGTTGTTTTGCTTGGGTAGATGGAAAATGCGTAGCCTGAGTTCGTGCACGATTCTGATTTATCATTTAGGCAACCTGCTCCCTAACACTTCCACGACGGGTGGAACTTCTTCAACGCGGCATATTAACAGATATGAAATCGAAATATTATGTTATTACATCTACTAGTTCAATCATTGTTATTTATTTGTGGCACATCACCTTAGTAAATTTGGCATAACTTTCCATTATCAAACCATTACGCTGTTGGAAACAAATTAAATACAGCATTATTAAAAATTAAACTGTTTTTTAATTTCATAAACTTGCAATTTTTAAATATAAACAATATGACTTGAAAATACTCAACAAATTGAAAAATCACATGGCTTTTAAAGGGAGAAACTATGATACTTATGAACATCATACAATGTGATTACCTCCATTGTAACATTTTCTTTTATAAAATACAAGACTTCGCCAATTATAACACATATCTAAAATTCTACATGCATAAAAGACTTAAATATTTGTAAATCTGAATATCTGTGTTCTTTAGCAAAGATGTTATTATCCTGATTCTTTTTTAACATTTGAATTTATTTTATATTAAATAGTTAAAACTCGAAATTAATGATGTTACATTAATTTCACTCTAAACGTAAAAACAAAGAATATGTTAGGAATGCAGAAGTTCAATAGTGTTCATGTTTTATTGATAAAATTTGACACAATCATATTTGACAAAAAATGAGAAATTAATACTAGAAGTCGTGTATGTACACCCACTGCTATCTCTTTTTTATAGTGGCGATATTTGTTTTGCAAATTAACTGCGTTAATTTTAGAATGGCTGAATTCAGAAATGATGTCAGTGTTATCAAAATAAGCTATTCAAGTATATTGTATTAAAGCATTCATATTAAGATCAGATCCATTGAATACAGGATACAGGGTATATATATAAGACAACTCCTGTTGTAATGTTGAAAGTTATATAAGTATATAAAGTAAAGTAAAGTAAAGCAAAGCAAAGCAAAGTAAAGCAAAGTAAAGTTAAGCAAAGCAAAGCAAAGTAAAGTAAAGCAAAGTAGAAAAGCAAAGTAATGTAAAGCAATATTAAGTAAAGTTAAGCAAAATAATGTTAAGGAAAGCAAAGTGAAGTAAAGTTAAGCAAAGCAGTAAAGGAAAGTTTTGTAAAATAAAGTAAATTAAAGCAAAGTAATGTAAAATAAGTATAGAAAAGTAATTAAAGCAAAGCAGTAAAGCAAAAAATAAACAAGAATAAAGCTCAACAAGGCAAAGGCAACGTTCACAGGACGCGGCCCCCCGACAAACCCAAGTAGGGCACCCAGTACAAATATATATTAAACAGTGAACAAAAAGGAACATATTGACTGCTCGATTTGTAAATTGCAGTATCACAAATCAGAACATGAAAATCAGTATATCGCATTGTTTTACTTTTTGCACATTAAACGCCAATTACCTATTATAAAGCAGATGTCTTCTTAAAACATATGCAATATCTTTTATTACTTTGTTCTGGTAATGTACTAATTTTTCCGCATTTTGTCATGTTGCTTTATTGACGCCGCGCCGAAGCGCGGCGCCTTTTATGTAATGAAATCAGATTTTGTGAAAGGGCGACAGCAACTTCTCGAGCCTTTATAGTTGTTCATAATAAAAGCCGATCATTCCGATCGGTATGAGGGTGCTTGATTATTAATTACAATGAATAGCGAACTGGAGAATTTCGCAATGCAAACATTTTCAAATTAATTAACCTTTTCCGTCAATAAATCGCGCTCTTCGGGGTATTTTTATTTATCATTTTGTAGTACACAGTGGGTTATTATGGTATGTTATTCCGAAAGCTGTAAATAGAATGTTGTGTTGATGACCTAAATATTCCGAAAATCTATTTATAGAGGGATGTACTCTTGTCGGTAATTCCCGGTCTCTCCTGGTCTATTTTGACGACCGGCGAATAGTACCACACGTTTATTGTCCGGTCTCTTCCGGTTTTGGAGTAGATGTTTGATATCGTTACAGAACAGAACAAATATTTTACAGATAAATAAGCTTTTTTTTCAAAATGAATATTTGTCACTTAGTTTGGTTACAATAATTAATAAAAATAGATCAACTCTCAAATTTATTGATTATTATTATACATAAACATACAATTCGAAAAAAAACCAACAACACAAATCGCATGTTTTATTTTATCTATATGAGATAAAAACAATAAATATGTACAATAATTGAGAAAAAATGTACATTTTTATGGCATTAATATGACACTATCAACTTTGAAACATTTTATTTAATTTGTTATTCGTGTTTAGTAAAGATGCCGAGGAATTATTCAAAGTTACAAATCAGATTTTATGAATTATTCAATTGATTGATAATTTAAAAAATGATAAAGAAAAATACAAATGTATATACATGTATATGGTTTAAGAATAAACAATATTATATATTGAAAGTTTAACCATAATTTACTGACTTTTTCCTGTTGAGTTTTGACTTATAATCGTCGGTCATTATGACAATTGAATTCTTAAAATAGTAGTAAACGTAAAAACTCAGTATTAAAGTAGTGCATAAAACACAAAAAAGAAAAGAAAACAATATTCATAAAATCTGTATGTTTTATTAAAAAAGATATTACAATTAGTGTATAATAAACATTTATGCTCAACATGGTAATATAACAAGTGTCATATTGTTACTAAGTGTGAACAGATAGCTTAAGAGGGGGTCTTCGCTAATAGCGATAACATAATAAGGGACAATTACACAAGTGTGGTGTTGATCATGCGTTACTCATATGGATTATAAATGATTGTATACATGTATATCCGTTGCTATTAATAACCACGATCATAAAGAAATAGCAAGTAGTATTCTAATTTCTAGCATGCCAATCAAAGTTATAAATAATGAACAATGTCTTTCGTTCTTTCATTCATAATTAAGTGATATACAATTCTGGTAAAAACCAATGAACCATTGAACAGTTTATAAGAATATCTTGTCATTATATATCTACTAGTTCATCTGCACCTGCTGCATATCTTGCTTGGACGCCCTTTGATGCTTTGCATCAATGCTTTTCTTGTACATCGATTGTAATAATGTCATTAAATGTCATTGATCTTATATCGTTATATACGGGACACACTTTTAAGGAATGAGTTTCATCCTCAGTAAATCCTGATTGGCATACAGCACAGATTCTTTGATTTGGCGCTTCTCCGGAATAAAGGGCAGACTACCACACCAAAGCTGTACATAAATTGAGCGTTCATTTCTTTTAAGATTCATTAACAAATTGCCTTCAAAGAAAATTGGATCTTAAATGTTTTGTAAGTCCTTAATGTAAGCACCTTTTCACAGTCAGTTGCACATCTATTTGCATAATAGTCTTTTTTTATTTAACACAATCAATATTCACTGTCATTTTGTTATCAAAGTGGATTGATAAATCTAAACTAGACGTAATGTTTTTCACTTCATTGCACCAGTTACTTGCTTGATTTATCGTATTCGATATTGAAATCTGGAAAAGCAAAAAGACGGAAATTTTATATATATACGTATACAAATATTTGTGCATATGTAATCATTTAAATATATGCATTCATTTCTTATTGTAAAATTTGACTTAAATTTTATAGAAAATAAATTTTTATTACCTCCCTTTATTTACATGAAATGTTAAATTCGGTAATATCTTTATAAATAAGGCTTTTTACCACCTACGATATTGATAAATCTTAATTTGAGCATCATATTTATTATTTAAAACCATAAAAAATTGTGTTACAGGATCTTTAAAACAATAAGAATTAAGACTATAAGCACATATATTTGAAAATTTATTTTAAACTAGCAATGAGTGAAACTAGCAATCAGTGTACTTATTCTTTCAACTCGGTTAGTTTGAATAATAATTATGACAATGATAACTTTGACATGCAAGCCACCAGTTAAAACCAAATCGACAATTACAAAAAATAATTGATAAATGTAACTTTTCACGGCGTTATTAACTGAAAGGATAAATAAGTTTTAAATTAGCAGAGAACCAAACAAGATAAGGCAAATTGTTTTCACGACCGATCAATCATAATTAACCTTAAATTTTATTATGATAAACTTGAAGCAAAAATGGTAATTTGTTCTGTAATTTATATTTTTGATTTTTATATAATAATAATATATGTACATGAACATCTGGTTTTCAAAAGGAAATGATAAATGGGGGAAAATGCTATTCTGATTATCTTATGGAGAGAATAAATTCAAATTGAACGAATATCATTATCCAGTTTAAATTTAAGCTGAGGCATTAATTTTCAAACAGTAACTATGTTACATTAATAGAATCTATCATTGGGTTAGATAGAGGATAGGGAAATCCCAACCCCAGGGTGATCGGTTCCATTGGGAACGAGCCTTGGCTCGCTCACTCACTTCACTCACCTGGACACACAAGAAACAAAATATAAATATCAGTGAAACTACTTGCTACGCGCATTACAACGTACCTAGTTTTGAAAAGCGGGGCGGGGCTTAGGCGTCTGACTTTACGTCCTCAAAAAATTCTATGTGTGAAAAGTTCAATGAGAATAAATTCATATTGGATCCCTCGTCTAAAAGTAAGGTTATCATGATAAAACACATCAATGTTTAAGTCGAAAGTGTCGTAATATAAGTGTTTATAAGGAATTCAGTACATACTTTAATGGTTGACAAAAAGCATTTACCGTTTACAAAGATTTTCCTAATTATTCGGTTATTTTGGCCCAATATTCAATTAAAAAATATCAAAATGAGATTCGTCATCAAGAAGCATCGTTATCATAACAGAAAACATGGATGCTTTTCAGGCAAAGTGTCATAATATCCGATTTTACGAAGGATTTTGCGATATTTTAAAGTGTACTATTTTTAGAAACATACCGATATTGCAAGGGCGGACTTAGGTAGGGTAGGACTCATTGCAGTGTGAAAGTTAATACCAATCTATTTTGATTCCGTGGACAATTTAATAGATAAGCTCACATATTTTTAATACATTTTGACCGTTTGACGTTTCATTTTTGTTAAAATAGGAGTGAATCGCGCATGTGTAAGAATACGTTTGAAGAGAGTGTGAGATAAGCCCATGTGAGATTAAAAATATCTGTCATATTTTGCGGTTCGGATCGGAATATCCGTCCCGAGGTGACCCGCCCATTGGCGGTACGAGGCTTGCCGAGTTACCGCCTATGGGCGGGTGACCGATGGACGGATATTCCGATCCGAACCGCAAACATATGTCAGATATTTTTTCTTGCATATTCTACCATATTCCATTATGTTTTAAATTCTTTATCTTTAATTTCAATGGAAATTTATATTATTACAACCGTAACTTCTTTCTTACAACAGCGTATGAATTACACAACTTCATTCATAACGGTAAAATGACGTCATCCTAAGCGTGCCATTGTACAGCACGCGACTCATCTGGCATCCCCCATGCCATATGAAATTTCCGGCATGGGTAAAACTAACGGAAACGCCAGTCTGATATGCAAGAATAATAATATCTGTCATATTTTGCGGTTCGGATCGGAATATCCGTCCCGAGGTGACCCGCCCATTGGGCGGTAACGAGGCTTGCCGAGTTACCGCCCATGGGCGGGTGACCGAGGGACGGATATTCCGATCCGAACCGCAAACATATGTCAGATATTTTTTCTTGCATATTCTACCGTATTCCATTATATTTTTAATTCTTCATCTTTATTTTCAATGAAAATTTATATCATTACAACCGTAACTACTTTCATTCAACAGCGTATGAATTACAAAATTATTCATAACGGTAAAATGACGTCATCTTTATCGTGCCATTGTACAGCACGCGACTCATCTGGAACCCCCCATGCCAGATGACATTTCCGGCATGGGTAAAACTAACGGAAACGCCAGTCTGATATGCAAGAAAAGATTTTCCAACACCGCTATTTTTAGTAACATTTACGGATTTGGTAAGTGAGAAAAAATGATTTATCGCATACCCGTGCAGTTTTTGCGACTCCCTAAATAAAGTGCATGGTTGTGCATATATTTTGACATGACGTCATTTGCGTTATACAAACATAACGTTTAGACGCGCAAAATGTTAGCGTTACACTTTAGGCGCATCAATGAAAAACGTTTTCTGTACTTCAAACGGTCTTTATTTTTGTATATGATAAATAGAATATTAAATTCGTGTAAGTTCATTACTGAATTTATTGAACTCGTTGAAAAAAAATTATATCATGCTCGCCAGAGGCTCGCATAATATAATTTCATTTAACTCGTTCAATAAATTCAGTATTAAACTTACATTCATTAAATATCCTCTATGTATTACATTCAAGTAAGTTCAAATGTATTACAACCATGTTCTTCCTAAAGGTAAAATTATGCCTGCAACAATAAGGGGGAGGGGGGTATTATGTTGATAATTACAATGGCACAAATGGTTTTTATCAATTAAAATTTCAAAGCAACACAACCAGATTCAATAAGTAAATTTAAGTTAGTACGTACAATTTATGCTTATAAAGTAAGTTTAACCAATATTTTTATTACTGAGCAAAAAAAAGCTTTCCCTGTATTTAAGTGAAGATATACACAAATACGAAAATCAGGATTAAAGTAGATATATATTTTTGTAAGAGTATTTATTTACGTTTTGTTGTGAAAAAATAAAATATCACTGAGGGTTTATCCAAAAGTAGTGAAATGGTAGTTAAAATGCAGAAATCACAAATTCCAAATTATTACCGGGTATGATCATCTTCAGCATGAAGGACTGCCTGGCATCGTTGGCACATAGAACGTATCAGCGTCTTGATTTCAGCTTGTGCAATGTTGTTTCATTCCTGAATGTGTGTCAGAGATGTTATATTTCCTATCCTTAAAGATCGTTCAGCACGACATTATTGTTGTGCTTGTGGTATTTTTAGTTTTAACTTTTCGGCATTTTCTAGTTGGGTTGTTCCAATGTTTCTACTCAAATAATGTTGAATCACCCTTAGGATATGTTGCCTGCTTTTTAACTTGTCTTTTGACGTCTTATCTGTGATACGCAGGCTTCATAACCTCTGATCCCCATTCAAAATTCCATTTTAGTTTGTTCCGCCCGTTGTTTTCTCGTTTAGGGCACACGCTTTTTATTACTTGGGGACCATATGCCGCTTTTCATGGAATGGCACGGAAGTGTCACATTGAAGGTTTCATGATAACAGCCATATGAAAACATATGCGGATGTTTCTAAATTCAAAATTTTGCCATTTCATGTTTAAATGTTGAATTCTTCTTTAGCTGATGCTAGGGGGCGTGGATGGTAGTTTACACTTGACAGTTCCGTCTATGAACAGACTCAATCAACCGGGGTCTGCAACATTTTCAATTTTGACGTGTTGGGGCTTTCTTTAGGGATTCTTATTTTCTCTATTTTGTCTTAACTAAATGACGTTTGACGTTGGAATAGGACGACGCGCTGACCCAAAATATCCCAAAGGTGTTCAATGGGATTAAGATCAGGGCAGGCCAGTCATAAATAAATGCAATATCATTCACCCTTACGAAATTCACAATCTCCCCACCTGTATGGCTTGTTGCATTATCATGTTTTAAAGTGTGATATTTGCATTATTTGAAACAGTGGGATTACATGTCTCGCAAAAGTTTCATCTCGGTAGTGTTGGACATCCAAATTTCCTTCGATAATGACGAAATTGGTGCGTAAGCCATCTGCAATGCCTGCCCAGAAAAAGACAGAACCCCCATCCCCAAAACGACCTTGTTCAAGCACGCATCAGTCGACATAACGTTCATTTCACCCAGGGTATACTCGAACCCTGCCATTAGCTCGGTGAATGAAAAACCTGGACTCGTCAGAGAAAAGAACGCTATTCCACGCTGTTGTCTAAGCCGACGTTGTTGTGAACGTGCCAATTTACACGATTTACGCGGTGACGTCGCCTCAAAACACAACAAACGTATTCTTACATAGCAAACTGGCGTTTTCGTTGGTTTTACCCATGCCGGAAATTTCATCAGGCATGGGGTGCCAGTTGAGTCGCGTGTCATACAAAAACGTTATTATAGCGAATTGTATGAAGAAACCGCGTTAAAATGGCGTCATTTTGGCGCATTTGAAGGGAGTATATGCTAAGGATAACGCTTTTCGTCGTTGTTATCAAACTTTTAAATTCATACGCTTTTGTATCGATTTATTCAGGTTATCTACACAAACACATACATTATTGTCACATATATAAACTTGCATATCCGAGGTATGATCAAAAAGTTCTCTGCCCGATATACTTCTAGCCACTACCCTGACATTTACACACGATACGTGGATACCAATATCAATACTAATATTACTGACCGAGTTACACGCGGTTTTACACAGATTAAGTAACACAGAACACACTTTGATCAGTAGTTGGGTGTGTCATTTAGATCAAATGGAGAAAGTTGAAATCAGAGCCGTCAATAAGTACCTCTATAAGAAAGGGATGTCCCCAAAGTAAATCCATGAAGACTTCATGGATACACAAAAGTCTTGGGAAGGAGTCCGTTCCCTATGGCACTGTGAACAAATGTGCGAAATTTAAGAGGGACAGGGAGGGCATTGGAGATGATGAGCGGACTGGTTGGCAAAAAAGAGGTCACCAACGATGAAATTGCCGAAGCTGTACACGATCTGGTTATGTGCGGTAGAAGGCGAGACCTGCGAAGCATTGCTAGAGAAGTGAGTATAAGCTTTGGTTCAGTTCAGGCAATTCTGGGCTGATGTCTATGGCATGTCAAAGGTTTCCGCTAGATTGGTCCCCAGACAGTTGACTCACGACTAGAAACGGACCAGGCTTGATATTTCAATATATGTTTTGTCTCGCTACGAGGATGAACCTGATTTCATCAACCGGATCGTAACTCAGGATGAAACATGGGACCAAAATAGAGAGGTCTATTTTGAAGAGTTAAACAAGTTGGAACACAGGTGGGCAAAGTGTATTGATGTCGAGGGCGATTATATTGAAAAGTAAGACCATTAATTGATCAATCCTCGTATATAAAATCACACAAAAATGCAACAAAAATAATTATAAAATTAATTAATTAGTATGTTTTTATGTTACCTTAGGATTAAGTTTTAAAGCTTATTTCCTATGGGGTCCATTATTGTAAAAAATAGTTACGGATGAAATGTTCATTTATTTTCATGAAACTAATATCTTATGAGGCAAAAATTTTAAAATGAAATGAATATGGCAGAAAATGCAAGAACAAATAATTTGACATATGTTCGCGGTTCAGATCGAAATATCCGTCCCTCGGGTATCCGCCTATGGGCGGGGTACCCTCAGGACGGATATTCCCAGATCCGAACCGTAAAAATGACAGATATTGTTATTGTCGATGTCCATGAAGAATTTGTTTTTCAACGTCTTTTTTCTTTTTTTTCATGAAATTCAATAAAATCACAATGAAAGGTGAAATAAAATAAAACTTAATCTAAAATTTGTTTATCCGGACACTTTTGCGTTCGCC